>NW_027110197.1:737495-744983 GCF_000696795.3 Halyomorpha halys
AAAAATATTTTTGGTGCAGTGCTAGCATCACAAATTTCCTTAACTATATTATCCTCTTTTATGTCAATTTTTTTTGTTTTATATATATATATCTTTTCTACAACTTTATATGGATTATTTCATAGTTTAATCTTATCTTGCAATGTTTTAATCTTGTTTTCATTCAGTCCTTATGAAACCCTGCACTGTAGGGCGAAACGTCAGTTACTAATTAATAATTTTTCTGCTATTTGTTTTACATATTTTGACCGCCACCCGGACCATCTATTTACAATCACAACATACGATTTACTAATAATCTTACGATATTATAATAGTAAACAAAGTTGAGAGATGATAAGGATCAAAAGATATTTGTGTTTTAAGTAAAATATAATAATATTAATATAACATGCACTGATGTAATAATATTTTATGGATTATTACCTATTCTCCATCCAGAGTCGCTGGTGAATCCATCAAAATATTACTTTAATACAACTTATTATTTAATAACTTGTATTAAAGTCAAAGTATATTTTATAGCTAATATTCTTCAATGTTTAAACCAATTTCCCTTTGCATTTTTACAATTTTTTTCCCATGAATTAAACCACTGGGTCAGAAATCAGGAGAAGCCAAATATCTTTATTTGAAAATTTAAAAAAAAAATTAATGGAATAAAATATTTCGAAAAATTAAATTATCCTTAATACAAAAAAATGTCTTTTACCTCAGGTAAATATGGCCATAAAAAAATCTTGATAAGGTGTTTGGGTAGCTTTTTTAGTTATGGTCCATTTTTGTTTTATTTATATACTGACATTTACAACTGTACATAAAATACAAGTAAATTTGCAGTAAGAACATAATGCTATGTTACAGGCATTTAGAGAAACTACCCATTGGTAGCACTCTAAAAACATTTTTACAATATAAGGTCTCGAGGCCATCTTCTTTTCCATAAAACTAAAACTTAAATAAAAAAAAAAGCCAGTCCTAGTGAAGAATAAGCTAGTATTGATAATAATATATACTTCTGATCAATTATCATTAGCTTTAAAAGAAAATCGTTTAAATATTAGTTCCTTCGGATTGATTAATAAAAAAACTGCTATATCTTCAAACATAGAGAATTAGTAATTTCATATACTTCTAATTAACCGGCTTTCTCGCTTAAATGGGGATTTTTCGGTACCAAATTGGACAGTTAAACAAAGTACTGTATCGTCTTTACCCTGTTTTTCCTTCGTCATTTACAACCAGCTAAGCTCATAAGTGAAAAGTTGTACGGTACTAAAATTATATATTTAAAGTAAGTGCACATACCTGGGATGTGATAGCAACTTTCTAGCTAAAATCGACTAACCAGTGTCACTTAATATCTCCGATATTACTCTTTTTTAATGTTTTCTCGGGTTTTAATATTTACCTATTTTGATTCTACTCATCATATTAATGTACAGTGGTTTTTAATATTATCTACTCTCATTCTAATTAAAACGGTACAGCAGGTATTAAATGCCCAATTTCGGCATATTGTCAGTGAATAATGATCCTTCCATTGTATCCCTATCCCTCCAATCCCTCGAAGAATGGTGCCAAAACTGGAGGATTAAAATAAATCCCACCAAATCACATTTACCCTTCGTAGTAAATCTTCGTCTTGCCCTACAGTATCTTTTAATAATACCTCACTCATTCCTGTTGAACAGATCTGTTACTTAAGACTAAATCTGGACAAACGAATGACATGGAATCCTCATACAAGACTGAAAAGACAGGAAACTGCACGCAGATTCCGACTATTACAGCACTTACTAGACAAACGGTCTAAACTTCCAACTCATTACAAAAGACTGATCTACATGACAATAATAAGTCCCATCTGGACATACGGAGTTGAGCTTTGGGGCTCCACTAAACCTTCGAATTCCTCTCGTATCCAATCTTTACAATCCAAAATCCTTCGTAAAATCCTCAATACTCCTTATTTTGTTACTAATAAAACCATCCATAAAGTCCTAAATGTTCCTTATGTAACCGATCTAGCCCGAACCCGATATTATTCCTTTCATAATAAACTCCCTAACCACCCAAACCCACTAGTTTCTAACCTTGCTTCCTCTTCCATTCCTGGCAATCCTCCGAGGCGCCTGAAAAGAAGATTGCCTCGTGACCTTATATTGTAAACTGTTATTAGAGTTCTACTACTCGGTAGTTTCTCTACATCCTGTATCATATCATTATGTCATTATGATCAAATTTACTTGTTGCATTTATGTACAGTTGTAAATATCAATAAATAAATTTTTAAAAAAAAACTTATATTATGCCTAAGTTCAAACGTAAGATAAAATGTATATAAAAAAAGTTTATTTATTTAAAGTTTATTTACAGTTGTAAATATCAATAAATAAATTTTTAAAAAAAAACTTATATTATGCCTAAGTTCAAACGTAAGATAAAATGTATATAAAAAAAGTTTATTTATTTAAAGTTTATTTACAGTTGTAAATATCAATAAATAAATAAAAAAAACCTTTTCTTCTGTTGTAAGCATTTTCTAAAACAAAACATATGAAATAGACATAGACGTAACAATATTTTCATATTCTAGATAAAGGAATAGGAATCATATGTTAGGATATCCGAGGGTGCAGACGTCATTTGAATCCCAACCTCCGTTGGGGGAGGCGCAATGGGAGGGAGGGAAATTGAGTAATGAGTTAAATGGAATCAGTGGCACACACAGGGGCCCTTAATGGAACAGGTAATGAAGACGAGGAAACACAATACTCAACAAACCAAAAGCGCCGACAGATATTTGCCGAGCAAAAACTGAAACCAAATAGCCAGGGAAGGGTTAACTGTCGGCGGGATCTGATTAATCGAAGCTCAGGGCCACTTGTTGAGGTCGCTTGTTGTCTCTCTCTTGATCAATTTATTTCTGCATGTCTGTCTGCGGTGGATCTGTTAATTTGCCCGTAATGGTCCGCTCTAAATCTGGATTATGGCGGGCAGAATTATTAATGTACTTACTGACGTCTGCTGCAAGACTAAGTGAATGGCTTCAAAATTACAAGATCCTCCACAATTTGTATTTAATGATATCAAATAAACAATTTAATTAAGAGTCATTTAAGAGTTTTTGTTTTATTTTTTTTTTTTTATCTTATGTAAGGAATCGGATATCTCAGAGAGTAAGGCACTGGGCTCTTTGTGATTCGGAAGAGACTTAGAGTATTTATTGGTTTCGAAGTTTGTCTCAGAAAAATACTTTAAAAATATATTTACAGTAACAACTGAAGAAACCTAAAATTAAGTAATATTATTTTTAAACCTAAAATTCGGATTCAGAATTCAAAAGAACGGAATCATTGAAAAAAAAAACTGATTTGCTTAAAATGCTCTATTTGAATCTCTTATATCTGGAATATTTCCGATTGCTCCCAAGTGGCATTGCAGATTACTCCAAAATAAATTTAATCTACCCATTTTATAAGAATTTTGTCTAATCCTTATTTATAAAATTTTAAAAAAATCTTATTTTTATAGCTATTAGTGATTAAGCGTTATTCGCCTGACAGCACTTATCAATCACAGATCAGAAAGACCCTTTATATCGCAAACACTAATGATAAATTAATTTGTAAGGATACAATTCATGAAGGGTAAGAGGTTAGTACTTTGTAAGGAAGTACTGTTACTAGACCAAAGGTAGTAGAAGGAGGTAATTTGGTCAAAATCATGCACGACCGCCATTTTTGGTAAAAAACCGCCCAATTATGAGGGCTTCCGAACCAACAGGGATGACTCATGGCAACAGTAATAGAATAACATCCTAATGGTAGCTCAGTTTGTAGAGCGGTGGACTATATAGCTTTAATATGAATTATTTCTTTCAGTTAAATAGTTGATAGCACGAGTAAATGACGGTGCTACGTGACGATTTAGGAAAATTAGTAATTTTATCAGGAAAGAATATTTTAAAACACTCACTATCTACATAGTCAATCTTTATAAATATGGAACTGTGACTGTTTCCAGAAGTTAAAATTATAATTTTCTCTAGTAAAATTGTATTAATTCTCAAACAAATTTTATTCCAGTGATTGAATATCGCTTACAACTTCTTCACAATGAAAATAGGAGAAAACAAAACGAAATCTAGAAAATATTCTCAGATTTTTTTTTATAATTAAAAAATTAGTATTTTTCGAAGATTTATTAAAAAATTAAAGAAGGCTAAATTTTTTACAAAATGCGTACATACATTATATTTTTCCCATTTTTCCAGAAAAAAAAACGATATAATATCCACAATGTAATTTTTCGACTTGTTGAAATCATTTTATTGTATGTGACTTTATCTAAAACAGGATTTTAGTTGAATTTTTTTTTAACAGTTTAATCGTGATTACCCGTCCTTGTTCAGATCTGACCTTCCTAACTTTGTTCTGAATAAGATATTTCCCAGGCTGAATCTTGATTCTGGGTAATATACACGATACAAATGTACTAATACTTGATATATATCTACTTAAATGACACATACAAATTAGGAGTAGACAAATTTCGATGCCATTGAATAATCATTCTTAAAGATTTAGTCTTTTTTGAGACAGAAAATAAATAATACTTCGCTGTTTAAAATTAATTTAAGGCATCTTGAAGCATTGGTAAAATGATTTTTTTTTTTTGTTTCACTATAATTTGTTTTTACACAATATTACTATAACAAGGAGAAGGATCCAAATAAAACAGCACTAGTCCAGCATGCAACCAAAAACCAACATATTTTTGATTTAGAAAATACAATCATTTTACTTAAAGAGAATAATACATTCAAAAGGAAAATACTTAAATCCATTTACATATCTGAAAATATTGATTATACAATAAATTTCAAGACAGATACAAGAAATTTAAATCAACATTATGCTGAGATATTAAGTAAGATTAATTTATAAATAATATAGGAAAAATTGTATGTGGATAATTATAGTTGGCCTTGATAGGATTTTTGCTAATAAAATAAAGAGAAAAATTGACAAAAATGTAGTTATGATAAATAATTTTTTACTTGAACTGAGTGGAGGAAGGTTACCAGCATTGTTGTAATAAAAGTTTTAAGGAATAGTGTCTGCAGATAAATAAATTGACTTTGTTTTTAATTGATAATTGACTAATTAGGAAATTAAACATATGTGGGATATACTTATTAACAAAAAAATATTTTTACCTAATGTTTTTAATGTTTCATAGATATTTATATTTTGACCTGGGCAGAATAGCCTGCATGAAGTTTAGAGTTGTTAATATATATGTTTTCAAAGTGGTGTTGAGGTAAGATAAATTATAAATAATAATGTTAGGTATTTTAAATTGTTTGTAGAATCATACATGTAATAGAAAGTGTTTTGTAGTGGATTGTCCCTGAAGATGGCCGGATTGGCCGAAACGTTGGACGTATAAGAGAAATAAAAAGTTTTGAGACTATAATGGATAGAGTTTGAATTATTTATTTATATAATTTGTTTGTTTATTGGATATCAACGACTTCATGTAATAGGAAATCGATGAATAGGAAAACATAATTCAAACAATTTCTTATATTTGCAATTTAATTAAATTCTTCAAACTTGGTTTCCTAACTTCAGCTAGACATTCTCCGATAAATATTAAGAAAGATAAGCCCCCAGAGCTGGAGACGGCTGGAAGATGCTGGAGGCAATATGTCCGCTAGTGGGAGTGATAAATGGTCACAGTCCAATATGAAGGGGTCGATTTGTCCTGTCTGCACTGACTGTGCCTGTCACTTCCTCTGTCATTTCTCCAAGTTTATTCTTTTAACCTATAACATGTCTTATAAAGAAACTGAATAAAAAAAAAAAAACATATATTTTTCCTTTAATTTAAAAAAAAAAAAAAAATCAATCTTCATAGGTCATTTGAAATATGCAGAAATGTAGACGCATATAATTAAAATAAAATCGTTATTATAAATCAAAATGTAGTAATGATATAATGTTTCATTTTTTAAAAATTTCTGATAACATTATTCAACTTCTGACGAAACTAATAATAAATCGTTACGGCTTAATTGAATTTTTTTAAGTCTCCTCATAACAAAAATTAATTTAATCAATTTAAGGTAATGTAGTTAAAAATCCTGAAAAAAAAATATCCACACCAAATGTACTCGTTTCTAATAATACTACCATTCAATATCATACATTTCTTTAATGACAGGCCTTTTTTGATTTGGCTATGAATGAAAATGTAAAACTTTAACAAAATATAAAACTTATTTTATTGATCTTAAAGACGATATAGTTAAAGACCCTAACAGTGGATGGCTGTGTAGCTTGCAACAGACGCTGCGACCACCGGAGAGAGGTTACCCTCCAATAGGAAGAGGTTAATCCAGATCTAATTAGGAAATATACCTCTGGAACTGGAACTCGACTGGAGCCACCGGCACCACTGACCGCAGGGTCCGAAGGCAAAAATGATAATTAGCGTTAACAATGTCCTCGGCCATTCCCCGCAGCTGGGCGTCGCTATTTTTGCCCAACCCTTCCAGGGTCGTTCCTTACATGTGCCCGATCCATAAGTCAGGAGGTTATTGTTATTAAATAGCCCCCCTCCAACTCTTTGGATAAATCATTTCCAAAGGGGAGGGGCGATTAAAACTTTCAAGATATAGTGGCCAATTGACCGTTCTTACAATGGTGGAAATCGTTAAAGATATCCTTGTATAAAATATATTTTTAGAACTAAAAATCAAACAAAGAACCCATGGTGGTGCTGCGAGGTACAATTGTACTGAATGCAGCGAACGTTTAAAATTTAAATAACAAATACACTCAGTTACATACCTAAGCTCGTAGGTATAACAAAGAGCTGTAAATTTGTAGAGTGGTTGTTCCCGTCTACACAATTTAAAAAACCATGAAGTTGAAAAATTTCATCTTTGACAACAATAGCTCAGGTGGTTAGGCGCAGTCTTACTGATCTGATATCTGCTGGCTGCACCGGTTCTTATCTGACCTGGGTCATCTACTTTTTTCAATGAGTGGTGGTCCCACAAAATGAAAAACTTGACTTCCAACCATAGTTAGGCAGTATAGGACTCAAATGGGAGTACGAAAAAAAAAAATTGAACAATAAAAATTGTTGAAAACATTTTTAACACTCCACGATTTAATACAATTTAAATTCAATACAAATTACAATACCTATTACTTCGAGGAATATGGATTGTATAAATTTAATATTGTGTTTGAACAGAAAAAAATATTCTTGGCTTCTATTTTTTGTGCGTTTCCCATCCTCTATCTCAATTTTCCTTATTTTATGTTCTCCTTATTACTTATTTAAAACAGTTTGATTATGTTCATATTAATTATCTTTCAATTTTAGACAAATTTTATTATTATTTATTTTTATTATTTTTTTGTTGATTTAGTATTTTATTATTATTTATTTTTTTCATTTTGTGTT
>NW_027110197.1:745033-750858 GCF_000696795.3 Halyomorpha halys
AAAAAAAGACAACTATGTTTTAAAATATTTTTCATGATTATTTCAAAGAAAAAAATCTTTCAATGATTTATTGACAATTAGGTTGGGATTTAGATAAATCGTTGAATTCGTTAAATTAAATTGCAATTTAAATCAATTAGTCATTTTACGAGGCTATAGTATTTTAATATGTATATAATAATATTTTAGCGTACTATTACTCATAATATTGTAAACGTTATTAGTGTTTTTAAATTTATTGTTGTAATAGTTCAAAATTTCACTTTTCTATTTTATCCTTATTACTTCATGTATATAGTTTAATTATCTTGATTTTATTTTTCTTTCGATTTATACATATAATTTTATTTTTATTATTATTTAGTTCATAATTTTGGTATGTATGTGATCTTTTATCACTATTATTTATTGCCCAAGTTGTGGTAGATTGTAGTAATAATTTATAAATAAATATTATATATTCAATTCGAAGTTATAGTACACTTTTTGAAATATATTATTTATTTTATAATAGGTTGTGGTAGATTGTAGTAATTATTTATAAATAAATATTATATATTCAATTCGAAGTTATAGTACACTTTTTGAAATAATTTCTTTTTCTTCTAAAAGGAAGCTCCCCGAACTGCACTCCCAAATGCTTAGCACGTCATACCGTTTGCTCATTAGTAACTCACCATAATTTTTTTTTAATTAACAGATTTGAGTTCTTTTTTAACTTGGAGTGTTCATTAAAAACAGCGTTCATCCATAGTGAATTGTTTAATTTATTACGTGTTTTTAGTTTAGAAGCAAACAACATTGGATTCTCAATACTATGAATATAAATATGTTTTTTCATCTTTACTATTTTGACAATACATAGAAATAGTTCAACGTAATCGTTTAGTTCATAAATTTTCGAAACGAGTTATTAGCGTTTGTTTCAATTAATATAAATGCTAAATATATATACGTATCTGAAATTTTGCAGTTAAGTAAAAAAAAAAAAAAAACAGAAAAAAAAAGCGACGTTTCCTGATTGTTAGAAACCATGCACAAAATAGCCTTGAAAGTAAGGTTTCCAGTACAGTTAATAACGTCAAGGGTTTTTCCGTAACCTTTGTTATATATTTCCTAATAGAATATTTTTTTTTTTAAAGTTTAAATATGCAAGAATTAATTCATGAATGAATGCTGAACTAACTAGGTAAACAGAAAACTTATTCAAGTATAAAAAAGAACATTCTAAATGCTAGAAAACGCTGTCGAACTCAACAAAACGTTTAGTGAAAATTCCAAAACATAAGTTAACTTTTATACTTCCACAATTTCTTATATACATCAACATATAACACTACTTGTTAAGAAAAAAAGCTCGAACCTCCATATTCTTGTATCATACTAATATAATACTTCTCTTATTTATAAAAGAATTTGTAAATACCGCAATAATAAGATAGAAAAATATATTAATTGAAAAATATCTAATAATAAAAGGCTGAAAAGATAACCATCATTCTTTAATTTAATTTTATAATTCAATTGAAATTATAATTGAAAAATAATTTTCAAAAATAGTTTATTCAGTCCTAAAATTCCATGTTCATTTTGAATTTTTGAATTAAACGATTTAATACTAGATTAACTGGAGCTAATTAAAAACATGAAAATGTTCTGGCAATCCAAATTCTTTATTTTGAATTTGAAGATGAAAAAATATAAGGAAAATAAGATATTAAGGGAATACGTATTGAAATAGAAAATAAGTCAAAGTTCTTTCATAAAAATGAAATGTTATTTATTATTAAATATAATTTTTTTAATTGATGAATTAAATATCGGATAATTTAATTTCATAGTTCAATTTATGATTTAAAATATCTGGCTTGTGCATTAGAGAATAACATAACATAACTTATTCAATTACAGCAAATTTTATTCTTTGAAATGAATTTAATCTTTCTATATTTTAAAACAGAAGTTTCTTTATTATTAGGGATAGCAATACTCCAATATATTCCGTAAAATTTTTCGGTTTTGAGCTATGCACACACCCACACGGACACATAGACTGTGAGGGGACTTAACGTGTATTTTCGTTAAAAACTTAAATTCAAAGTTTTGTGTGATCGTAATATTTCCCCTTACCAAACATTTCATGTATAGGAAGTTTAAATAATAATGCTACTTTACATAAAAAAGTAATATAATAGGAGTATGTTGTATTAATATTAAAAAGATATATATAATACTATAGTAAATGATACCTCTCGACAGCCAAATATAATTAATTTTAGGTGTTATATATACTGGAACTAAAATTAATTTATTTATTTAGTCAGTTTTCAAAAAATTTCAATTTCAATATTTCAACCATGATTTTGAAGAAAAAAAATGATCAAGTCTGCCATAAAAATATTTACAACTATGTTATGCTTCTGGAACAATGCTAAGTAATAGATTAATTGTTATTGGGGCATAATAAACAGCCTTTATCGAAGATGAGAGAAGAGACGAATCGGTACTAATTCTAGGAGGGTCTGATAAAGGGGAACTATGCGGATCCCGGTTTGGGGGAGCAGGAGAATTTATCTCGACCAGTAAGACGTTGATTAATTCTATTACAAATAACTCAAGTTTAGTATATCGCCCTCTAATGGATCTACTCAAATCCTGATTACACTAGCACTGCCCCCAGTTTGTGTTCTACTCGGATAATTATGCTTTAACTAGGAGAACAAACTCCGTTCCATGATTAATACCGAAGGGGAGGCAACTTGCAACTCTTCCAAGGGAGGTCATTTGGAGGAGTCCCTTCGGATCGCTCGGCAACTTAGTTTGTCCAACTTCAACAAGTGCCCAAGTCCCGGGGTACTTCAAGGGGCTCAAGTACTCCAGGAGCTAGTCTAGTGTGTGGTCGTTCCGCTGATCGCACTTCTTACACTGTTATCAAGTCAACTGTAATTCCCTCATCGTAGCCGAGTTGTATACGTTCCGCAATAAGCCTGAATGCGTAGATATAAAGAAGGGAATCAACGTTAATAATATATTGTTAGTAGTTTATATTCCTTATTTAGAATTACGTTCTATTCTATTCTTAATGATATAATGATCATTGCATAAAAAAAAAAAAAGTAACACATCTGTCTTTGTCGTTCAATTCCTTAAAATCGGAAAAAAAAAAAAAATCAGGGATGGTCAGAGACACATACAACTCACCACCCTTCTTCGAATTGAAATTATTCCTCACATACGCTGATGACACATGTATACTTTCTGTAAACAACGACCCAACTAATGCATCACAAACACTACAGGCACACATAACATCTATTGAAGAATGGTGTAAAAACTGGAGAATCAAAATAAATCCTGACAAATCCCACCAGATCACCTTTACTCTCTGTCGTAAACCTCTCCCCTCCTGTCCTACAGTATCCTTTCTAAATACACCACTAATGCCTGTTGAACAGATTCGATACTTAGGACTCCATCTTGACAAGAGACTTACTTGGAATCCACACAAAAGACTGAAACGACAAGAAACTGCTCGTAGATTCCGATTGCTACAACACTTACTTGACAAACGCTCTAAACTTACCATAATACCAAAAATATTGCAATACCATAACAACCCATGAAGGGTCAGGTGTGCAGTACTTTTTAAGGAAGTACGGTTGTGCAAAGAGGTGACTTGGGGATGACACGCTCGACTGCCAGATTTGTCTCCAATTAGTGGTACCTTCTTTATACGGCTGAGTCGATAACCCACAAGATTGAATCATGACAGAAACATAATTAATAATTATCTATCACAGCAGGATTCGAGCCCAGGTCCTTGCATTTAGATTTAATAAATGAAAGTAAATGATAGAAACAAATCTTCGGAGACTTGTCTAAATTTAAATTTGTTTCTGATCAAAACCGATTCCATAAAGAATTCGCAAAATTGTCAATATAATGGCTTTATATTATAATAAATTTATCAAACCTATTTATTGGTTTAAAAACAAACAAACAAAAAACCTTTATATTGAATCATCTTGATTTTTATGAGCCAACTCATTCTAAGTTATCTTCATACATTTTTTTTTAGTTTCTGGACTAGAAAACCAATTCCATGAATATTTTTTTTTTTAATGAAAATAAATTAATGTCTTCAAAGATTATTGTTATTGGAATTAATTTATAAAAGAAGATAATCCGAGTGCGGTCAATAGAACTCAGATAGTAATTAAACTATTTATTATGAGTAAACATATCGCCCCACTTTGCAGAGCTTCATCAGGGATAACTGAATGGTGGTAAGCACAAGAAAAAAAATTGCTCAGTCCAAAGAAATCTATTGTGCAGTACTGGTGCAAGTGAATAGCATATGGCCGAGAAATATCGGTCTTTTACACTCGTGGCAATTCTTCAGGGATAACTGAATGGTGGTAAAAACAAGGATTAGCACACAAGAACTAAGCAAAAGATTTCTTGTTTGAGTTCTTTTTGACCTCACCCACATTATAAATTACTTCCTATAACAATAATCTCTAAAATGCATTAATTCGGTTTAATTATTTTCATATAATTTCTTGGAATATTTTGCACTCTTCTTCAATTCCCAGAAATGGATTTGACTAATGCGTTTAGGATGAGAAAGACGCCTCATGTGTTTTAAAATTAATTACTTCAGTTTAATTTTACTTATTGGTGTGGGAAGCTCCTCTCAAGCCATTAAAATAGCTTTTTCAGTTTAGACTGAAGGATGTGTTGGGATGAATTTTTTAATTACTTAACTGAACCTGAAATTGGCAGGAACTGGATTTAACTATGGATCTTGATTTATTTTCTATTAGTTACATTATACAAGCCGACATTCTATGATTCAATGGGAAAAAACATATTTGACCCGTCATCGGTCGCTAGGTCGGTTTTAACACGAATGGCCGCGCGTGAGACTTTTTCTCACATTTTTTATTTAGAGCTCTTGAATGCATTTTTAAAAATATAAAATTTTGATTTATATTAGGTTTGTTTAAGCATAACAAAAAAAAAGTATGAAATTTATTTTGATTTAAGAGCTAGTTTTAAAAAAATTAAAAAACAAACATAATTATAAAATAGTAATAAACATAAAATAACATTTTGAGATAGATAAAGTTATAAATAGAATTATAATACAGGTATGTGATATTATAAGAACATAACACTAATCTTTAAAAAACTTTATGTTAAATCATCTTGATTTTCATGAGCCAACTCATTTTAAGCCAGGCTAAATACATTTTTTTTTTTTAATTTCTGAGGAAGAAAACAAAGTCATGAATATTTTTTTTCAATCAAATTAAATTGATGTATTTAAAGATTATTGTTATTTGAATTAATTTATAAAAGATGCGGACAATTGAACTCAAATATTAATTAAACTATTTATTATGAGTCAACGTTTCGGCCAACTTTGCAGAGCTTCATCAGGGATAACTGAATGGTGGTAAGCACAAGAAAAAAAAATGCTCAGTCTGAAGAAATCTCTTGTGCACAACTGGAGCGAGTGAACACCGCATGGCTGGAATATATCGGTCTTTTACACAAGTCGCAATTCTTTTTTGTTTTTTTATTCACTCCCCAGGGAATGTGCAAAATCCCTCCATAATAGTAGGTGTGGCTCAGCGATGAAGTGAAAAAATTAAAAGAAAAATTATATTTATTTTTTATTAATATAGTTGTTTGAGAGTGGTTTAGTTTCTTTTTAAAAACAATTTTGATCTCTTTTCTCTCAACTTTATTTCTTTTTAACATCCGACGTTTCGACCTCTCAGGTCATTCTCAAGGATTCCTACAAACAGCTCCTTTTA
>NW_027110197.1:752423-757035 GCF_000696795.3 Halyomorpha halys
TAAAAAGAAATAAAGTTGAGAGAAAAGAGATCAAAATTGTTTTTAAAAGAAAAATGTTTGCTATAAGGACAACCCTAATATACACTTACTGTATCAATATACAATTCATAGTAAATAATACGTACCTAATGAAGTTCCTGCCTCATAACTCTTCTTTTCCCTAGTTTTGCTTATTTTTTTCTTGAGAAAAAAACATTTTTATGGACTAAATACACTTGACCCACGTGAGAAAAATCCTCACAAGTGAGATAATTTCTCATGAGAAGGGTATATTGTGAGGGAAAGAGGGCTGGAATTTTACTCAGAGCTCCTAGAGTGATAGGGGGTGAAATATAGAAGGAAGAGACTGTGAACTACAGATTCCAGGAATATGGTAACCACGGTCTCCCTTTGGCAGCTCCCAGATACGACAAACGATTGACGTGAAAGAAATTCTCACGCAGCGACCAATGACGGGCTAAGGCGTATGTCTGGGTTGTGACAGCACTTTTTCGAATAAAGCGTCTAAATAGAAGTCTCATTTCATAGAATCCACTCTAAAAACTTTTTCGATTTTCAAAAAAAAAAGCGCTAACGATTTTGATTGAAGTCGGTGTATCAATCTAAAACTAAATAATCTTTAACATCAGATAACTAATTTTATCAAATTAACATTACAAAGAAGATGGCCTCGTGACCTTATCTTGTAAAATGTTGTTAGAGTTCTACTACTGGGTATTTTCTCTACATGCTGTATCATATCATTATCATTATGTCATTATGATAAAATTTACTTGTATTTTTTATACAGTTGTAAATATCAATAACTAAATAAAAAAAAATGAAAAAACGTTTGTTATAGCAGTTCTTTTGATCTCTTGATATAACTTGTTACATATAATCAAATAAACGTTAAATTTAACGTCAAATAAATGTTATCTAGTTTTTTAGGCCGTTAATAATCTAAAAAAGTAGGGATATTAATATAATAATTGTCATCGAGTTTGCTCTAATATCACATGTTTTTGCTGAAATAATTATGTTCTATGGTTTTTCTCAGAGATCGAAAAATCGTCTTTGTAACTAACCTTCCTCCCCAATTCTCTTATATACTGGTATATAAGATAAAACCACGGTATTTATAGAAAAAAAAACGAAAATTATTGTTTACGCTGAGTTCTGTAAGTTTTCTTTAAATAGATTAAAACACACCCTATTTGTAAAATAACAGTGTTAAATATCCATCAAACTAAACGCGCTTTCTGTCGTTTATTGTTTTTTTTATTTCATTGTTACTGTAGCTTTGGATCAACCCTGTGGAGCCCTCCGGGGTTCACCCAGCCCCATAAAGCGGTTTAGATTTAATTTAAAGGGAGTGGCACCACGAAGAACTACGAGAAATCAGTCGTAAATACAATCATGGGATGTTCATTTTTTATAAATAAAAGAGATGCAGTTCAACAAAGATGCAAGTACCTGTTGAGAACAAGGGCAATATATAGTAGGTCCCAGTTGGTGATCATTCAGGATCGACTCCTTCTCATGGAAATCCTGCGATGACAGAATGTTGCCAGTTTATGCCCCTTAAGGTGGGGGGAGGTAAGGGGACCCCTGAATACGTTATCCCCGATCAATTCTCCAGCCCCGTCTTCTAATCAAATGTCTCCCTTCGCTTGCAAACCTAGGCAGTCCATAAAGCGTATGTTGCCGAGATCCTAAGCTTTCAATAATTTTTTAAACTATTTTATCTATCGTTCCACATATTTTCAAAATTTAATTATTATACACAATAATGATATTCTACCGCCGACCTAACAAAATTCTACGGTTCTAGTATTTGACTTTATATTTGGACACCACTGGCTTTTTACCAGTGATGCGGCCAGAGAGATGCGCTGGGATCTCCTGAGCTCTGCTCTACCCCTCACACGTGGGGGATAGAGTGGGCTCAGGGATCCTCAGGTCGATTGTGTAAATATTGTATGTATTATTTTATCATTATGTTATTTTATTTTTCATACAGATAGTTTGATTATGTTTATCTTGTCTATTCTTTTGTTTGTATATATTTTAAGAGAGTTTTTGTTTTTTTGTTATTATTTTTATTTATTTATTTTTATTTTATTTTATTTTTTATTTTAGTATGTATCAGATTCAGTCATCACTATTACCTATTGGCCACAACTGTGTGGCAGATTGTAATATCTGTCAATAAATAAATCTATCAATCAAAATATATTTGGACAAAGTTTGGAAGTTCATTATCACATCTCATTGTAATCTGAAAAAAAAAATGAAAAAGCAATTGGATTCAGAGCGCTTCAGGTAGTATGAGGTATGAAAATAAATTTCGATTTCGTTTAACTCAGACTAAGACAAAAAAATGTGTATATTAAAAGGTGATGGGACATTTATTTAAAGAACTAACAAAAAAAATATGTCAAAATATTATTAATACATCATATGTAAACTATAAGTACTGTTTCTTGAACAACGGTTGTACAAAGAGATGTCTTGTTCATGATCACGCTCAGCCACCAAATTTTTCCCAATTAATCGTATCCCCTTCAAGAGGCTGGGCGAACCCCGGAGGTCTCCCCGAACCCAAAGGGTTGAATCACGAATACAGTAGCAGTAAAATAAAAAATTATGATAAGTGGTAAATAGTTAAAGTAATAATTAAGGTAGAATTTCTGAGTAAAATCCAGAAGGGAGCAATGTAGAAAAAGCAAAAGATAGGGTTATATTGGTGAGGGTGATAAGATAATCTCAAATTATAATCTGTCAATTATTTATATTTATAATTAAAAATATGCATATGCTTACAAGGAAATAGATAGGAACATAGAAGGTGATGCCATTTTAGCAGCATAACCAATTATGAAACTATATTATCTCTTATTATTTTCAATTTCAGTATTTTAATGCAATGATATGTTTCTTCACAACAGTGGAGATCAATTTGGTTAAACTCAGGTACTTGAGTAAAATTGGACTAAAACTTAAAGTGAGAATTACCCTTAAAATTTTTTAAATGCGTTTCATAACTTCGTAACAGAGACAACTTTTTTCAGTCGTTATATACTAGCAGATATGAGTCATTGATTTACATAGAAACATAAAATTTCCACCCTTTTACAACGATATCTTCTTCTTTTCCTTCCCAACTCTCGACAAAATATTTGAGGCGCCAATTTCACGGCACTTAATCCGCTGAAAGAGGCATAAGCAAAGACAGGAGACAATCTTTACAACATTGTAAGCGGTTTACATCGGCGTAAAGAAGCAGTTTATTGCAGGAGCCGAAGGAGATCGTAAAGAGTAGAATGAAGAGTCACTTGTTTGTCTTGCGGCTGGAGGGGGGGGGGGGGCTTTTACGAGTCCTTTAAGGGCCTGAGGTTCGCCACCGGCAAACAGTTAACACCACCGCCGCTCCTTAATATCCACATTATGGAAAAGAGGCAACTGTGTCAGGTTCTTAATTTCCAATAGCAGCTGCCCTTGTTATGTCTATTGCTACCAGTAAAAGTGACAAGCCTTTAATTATCTTGTCTCGGAGGATTCACTAGTTCCCTTCTTGTTTGGAAAGAGGACAAACTATAGAATGTTTCCTACTAATTAAACAGTATGGTTTTCGTTTATGATCTTATTTATCTATAATAATTAACACCATTTTTTTTTATACTGCATTTGAAAACAAATAAAACTATATATCCCATTTGCTAAAATAAGAGTATAGCATTGAAATAATTCAGCCTGATTAACCAAGGATAATGAGATCCGAAAATTACTTTATGAAGAAATAAATTTGATATTCGTTTCACGTACCTCCAAAAATCCTTAAATAAAAATGTTTATAGTACTAGAAAAATTAATTTTTTTTTTACTCCTCAAAATTCCTTCGATTTAGTTCGGAAATCAAATTTTTAACAAGAATTCCAATAACTTCACCACTAATCTACATGAAACTTAGAAGGGACTTAAGATCATCTAAACTGCACACAATGGTACCAACTGTACATTCTTTAACAAATGAGAACCGGAGGTAAAAATAATATAATATGTTTGAGAAATTTTCCTTGATTTAAAAATGCTTTTTATTCTATAAAAAGGCATCAAATCTAAAAGGTATTAATATGGTCTGAGACAGCGGAAATTCGGCTTCCCAACAGTTGTAGTTTTAGAACTGAATTTGTTGTATTGAATATTTTATTATTATATTGTTTATTTGAGTATTATATTGTATATCTATATTCTATATTTATTTTAAAAAAATGAAATTAAAACCTTTAACGCTACAACCCATGAAGGGTCAGGGGGTTCAGTACATAGTAAGGAAGTTCTGTTAATAGACCAACGGTTGTGCAAGTAGGTGATTTGGTCAGATTCACGCTCGACCACCACATTTTTTTCTAATTAAGGGTACCCATTTTAAGAGGCTGGGTGGACCCCAGAATAGCTCCAGAATGCACAGGAGTTGACTAACAGCTACAGTGTAACAGAAACAATTTTCTGTCCAGCCGGACTCAAACTTAGGTCCTTGGAGTTGGTAGCCATGGGCCTTTCACCGCACTCACCCTATATTTATTATATTGTATATTTTTGATATTGTATATTTTTATATTTATTGTAT
>NW_027110197.1:757180-766132 GCF_000696795.3 Halyomorpha halys
ATATTTTATAACTGATTTTTTATATCATATTATTATATTGTTGGATTTGAATAAGGTTGTTAGGGAGTTATTTATTCGTTAACATCGACAGAAAAAAAAAAACCCAAAAATATGCTCAAAATTTCTAATTTTTATTTTATATTTCAAAATACACTAAAAACGCACCTAATTTGTTTTTGTTTTTTCAGAACAATTAAACTTTGTTCTGTTTTAAATAAATTTTGTTGGTATACTTTACAAGGTTACTTTTTACTTAAGTTACTTTTGGTTTGTGTACTTTTTTGTATACTTGAGCTCATTTAACACAATAAACAATGTTTTGTTTTAAAAAAAAAAAAAAAAAAAACACAAATCGATTGATATACAATAGCCATTAGGTACTTGCAGAGCATAGTTTTTTTCGGGTTCTGTGACACATTGGTCAAAACTGATGACAAGCGATGGGACCCTTGTTAGTTTATGTCAGGTTAAAACCTGAAAGCGAGAGTTGATGGAATTTAGTTAGTAAGTTGATATTAGGAGAGCGATTTTTCTTAGTGATGGTCGTCTAATTACGAGTATAACAGGGCATGTAAAATGTAAGAATCACAAACCGTTATCCGGTGTTGTTAGTTGAGGTTAACTGTCACTGGTGGCAGTGTAACTTTGTCAGAGATTACAATCAACTTTTACTGGATATTTTAGTGAAGGTTGACAATCTAAAGCCATTATTAATCTTACCTTATTGTAACATACACATTAACCAATAAATATATATTAACCCGAGTATAAACAAGATGATCTGTAATTACATCCTTTTATTTTTCAGCATATTTTAAGGATGAAATCACCCAGATCTTTTTAATTAAAAAAAAAATCACCTTATTAATCAGGAAAAGGAAGAAGCTTAAGAAAGATCTGGGTAGAGAAGGGAGGATCTTTATGAAGGCAAAGAGGTCGGCAACTTGTTCTGAGGCAGAGAGATAGAAATGTTTAATTAGTGGCAGGTCCCTTATATCGGCCACTAGCGCAATCTGTCGTCTCTTCTGTGCAATTAGTGTTTCTGCCCTTATCGCTCCACGGTTTGTCATGAATCTGTCTTAAGGAACACAGCTCTCTTGTTTAAACTCATTTCAAAGTATTTAATTCAGCGTGGAATAATTTTCATATTTTTAAAAATTGAATTATGAAAGAAAAGTTTAACACGGCGACAATAATAACAATAGAAAAAAATTTTTGTTTGGCTGGATCGAAAAATGTTAATAAAATGAAATTTTTTAAAAAATATCCTTCTAAATTGTGTTATATAAATCATTATAACCAAAAATAGTTTATCGGATTGCTTTTCGCATTAGATCAAGTACTATTAGCAACAATATGGCGGAGAGCACATCTTTTTTACATCTGCATAACAAGTTCATTATAATCCTGTCTAAATAGGTACAAATTTAGGTGTAACAAGAAGTAATTTTAAAATATTATAATTACGTAACAATGTTTGAAAAAGACAATGGTAAACATTTAACTATTCCATGAAGGTAGTTTGGCCCAATATGGCAGATTTTTTAAAATTACGGCTGTATACTTTTAGATTTACTGCGAATGACTGACTCCTGAAGTACCTAAATAACCAGTAAAATTTGAAGGCTTTAATAGAAAAATTTTACTTTGTAGAAAGTATGTGCATGGAGGTATATATCAACTTAGACTTAAAATAAAAACTGTTTTTACTCAACTATAGTATGGAGTAATACATATGGTGACTAGCCGCCGGGTCGTATTACAATTATTATATTACCCTAGTATAATTTTAAATATTATAATTATTTATTTGTTTTTGTGTGCGTAGTTAGTGCGTTTAATGTATGTAGCCTCCGTTCTCAGTACGTACTATATGAGTTTTATCTGAGATCGATCGACAGTTGTTATTTCGATATCAACTGCTCAGTACCGCAATAAAAAGTGACTGTTCCATGACGAGGGACGTCAACAACTGATCCACAGGCAGTGCATTGGGTTGAGTGATGTTCCTGGAAGGAAGAAGGGAGAAGGCACTGAAGAAACTGTCTTAGGCTGGACCAGAGCAGCAAAAAATCCTGGGCAGTCCTCCCTGGTAATGGATCTTCTTCCAATTGGCAGCCGTCCCCTCGCCACCACTCCTCGGAGGATAATATTCAATGGTCAAAGGAGATCTGTCAACAAATTTATTGCAGTGGCATACACGGGACGTAGGGGGAGTACAGCATAATACTGATCCTTATGTTCTAATTGAAAATTTTAATTTAAATTCGCCAACTGAAGGTCAGATTCCTGTAATAATTTTCCATATTTACTTTTTGAAAAGACCTTAACATCCCATTCGTTACAGATTTGGCCCAAAACAGATATGCGCCTTTTCATTCCAAACTCCTTAACCATCCTAACCCATTAATTCTAAATCTTTCATCCTCAACAATCCCTGATAATCCTCCAAGGTGTCTGAAAAGAAGATGGCCACGGGACCTTCTAATTTAAATTAATGTTTGAAGTACCACCAATGGGTGGTTCCTTCCCAAGATTTTCAAGTCTATATAAAACCTACAACGTATTTACTTATTGTATTATTTTGTACAGTTGTAAATTACATTAAATAAATAAAAATAAAAAAAAAAACTTTTTGAAAAAGATTCGCTGTCCAAGAATACATCTGTAAAAGCGAAGAAATGAAAGTACTAGTCACAGATGTCAGACGACTTTGACATTTGCACGATAAACGATCTAAACTCGAATTCATTTTTAAAAAATTCATTTGCAAAACGTAAGCAGAATTATTTCTCAGTTTCACTAAACAACAAAATAAATTTGTCTGAATGTTTCCTATTGTTATATTAGTAAATTTAATTATTTTTTTTATTTTATCCTTATTTCATCGTGTACATTGTTTGACAATGTTCGTTTTATTTATCTTTTTATTTATATACTTGTAGAAATTGTATTAATTTTTAAATTTTGGTATTCCCATATCAGAGCCCTCGAAGAATGGTGTCGTAATTGGAGGATTAAAATCAATTCCAACAAATCCCATCAAATTACCTTTACCCTACGTCGTAAACCTACTGACTGCCCTACAGTTTAATAATGTTGCTCTTACCACTGTTGAACAGATCCCCGCTACCTTGGAATACATCTGGACAAACGACTAACCTGGAATCCTCACACAAGACTGAAAAGACAGGAAACTGCACGTCGATTTCGACTATTACAGCACTTACTAGACAAACGATCCAAACTTCTAATTCATTACAAAAGACTTATTTACAGGACAATTATAAGGCCTATCTGGACATACGGCGTTGAGCTTTGGGGCTCCACTAAACCTTCGAATTCCTCTCGTATTCAATCCTTACAATCCAAAATCCTTCGTAAAATTCTAAATACTTTCTACTTTGTCACAAATAAAATCATCCACAAAGACCTTAATGTTCCATTTGTAACCGATCTAGCCCAAACCAGATCAATCCTTCCATTAAAAACTCCTAAACCACTCAAACCCATTAGTTTCTAATCTTGCTTCCTCTTTTATCCCGGACAATCCTCCGAGGCGTCTGAAAAGAAGATGGCCTCGAGACCTTATATTGTAAAAATGGTTTTAGAGTGCTACCATTGGGTAGTTTCTCTACATGCTTGTACCATACCATTGCGATTTCCTCAAATTTACTGGATGTATTTATGTACAGTTGTAAATATCAATAAATACATTTTTTTTAAATTTGGTATTAATGCGGTCATTTATCACTATTATTTATTGCTCAAGGTAGCGGCAGATTGTGATACTATTAATTAATAAAATTAAATTTAAAAAATAATATAATAATGATTATTATTTTTCTTTCTTGAAGGGAATATACATCAATATTGTCTGTGACCTGACAATTAAAAATAAATGCTTGAGTGAAATGAAAACCAATCTTTATTCTGGTACACTTGATCCCCTAAGAATAACAATTTGGAACAGTTTTGATAGCTTTTGCCTGGCTACATTAACTTATATTGAAAAAAAAAAAAAAATATGAACATAGATACATATTTATCCATACTTATTTTGTTTCCTAGTATATATAAGTTCAAAGAAGTCTGATAGTCAAGGAGATGGATATATCGTATAATTGGTGTTGGTGGAAGCTTCACGGATGGATATGAGTAAGGAGTTTGAACAGCAAAGGATTTTTAAAAGGAGGCAGTTCTTTGGGATCTTGTGTTTAACAGGTGAATGGATAAGAAACAAATTAAGAAACTAAAACAATAAGAACAAAAGGAAAAAAAAATCATGTTGCACAGTTATGTATTTTAATATTTACTGATTATACCTATGTTATATAAGATTAGTAAGCAATAGTTCCACTAGTCTTTGTACGCTGTGTGTATAACAACCAAATGTAGTGCCAATGTTTTTTGAATAAAGTGTTTCTCTCTGATGAAATGAGGCAGCGGATAAAGCGGCTAAAGAGGCTGCTACAATGAACGTTCCAGCACTCCAAATTTACGAGCCGAAAGACATAAAGGCATTTTTAAGGAACAGAATCCGAAAAAGTTGGGATTCAATGTGGGCTGACGTACCACTCACCAACAAATTAAGAAATGTAAAAAAAAACACACAAAAGTGGACAAGTGCCATAAGGGGAAACAGAAGAGAAGAAGTGGTTGTTGCAAGAGTAAGAATAGGACATTCCAAATTAACTCACCTTCACTTAATCACAAAAGAGGACCAACCTATATGCCAAACCTGTCATTCCCCATTATCGATAAAGCATATAATTGAAGAATGCTCATCATTTCGTCAAGCCTTCAAAAATAAAAAAATCCTTGAGGAAATAGTCTACATTCAACTATCAAATGTCAAAGACAAGAAGATAAATAAAGTAAAAAGGGTGTAATAACCTAGATGTTGATCGCCCTGAATAAAAATCTAATCTGCTGCTGATGTTAACTTAATGAAATAAATAATTGAAGTAAGAAGGCTAGTTAACACCTAGATAGTAAAAAAAACACAAAATTACGTTATTGCCATCGAATAAAAAAACACTAAATATTTTCATAAAAATATAATTATTATATTAATTACTGGGTTGAATTAGCTCCAAATAGATTTTACTAGTTGGATATGAAGGTGACCAACTAGTTTGAACAGAAAAATCTTTTATTCCTCACTAAAATATTATGTAGCTGTACTTAAACTTATAAGGAAGTTTTGAATATCTCAAAATTCTAAGTTTGACTTACTTCTTTTGGTTTCAACGGTACAATTAATTGTTTTCCTCAAGGTTATTGTATTTTTATATAATTTTATTTTGTATAGCTGTTTTATTGATCGAAATTAAGTCAATTATTCAACAACTGTCACCAACACGGATGATACCCACCGTAGGATCACAGGCTGGGAGGAATAAAAAATAATAATAAGCCGGGGATAAACAGTGAGCCCTGGGATAGTTAAAATTCCTCCGGATCCCAACCCTCGCATACATTATTCTAAAAAGCCCCCAACCGAGGGGATGGCTGAGGGACCC
This sequence comes from Halyomorpha halys, assembly GCF_000696795.3. Lineage (NCBI taxonomy): Eukaryota > Metazoa > Arthropoda > Insecta > Hemiptera > Pentatomidae > Halyomorpha > Halyomorpha halys. The sequence goes on from NW_027110197.1 coordinate 762,706, forward strand.
CTAAGAAAAAGTTTTTAATAAATTTTTGCCGATATATAGATCGACAGGGCAAGATGACGCTCCGATATTAAAGACAAAATGCGACAGAGCTGAAGCCTGTGCTTCAATAGCAGCAGGTAAATTAGGGGTATCATGTACAGCCTGTCTTCTTGTCGAGTCGATAGTGAGCAAAAATCGATTCATTTTAGGGGGATGGGTACAAAGAGATTCGATTCCTAAGCTGCAGGAGGTATAATTTAAAAAACCTAGAACTCTAACATAACCAAACCTAAAAATAAAACCTTATTTCTATAGATTATATTTTCTATAGCTGGTCTCTTTCATATACCTCAAAAAAACTGATACATCCACATTCATGATTACATTTTGAATAGTTTTCAATCTTCAAAATGATCCACCAGAATCATACGACGTCACTTATTAAAATAAAAATTTATTAGAAGACTAATATTATTTTAATTCAAGCACAATGTTCTCAGAACTTTTCGGTTACACCACTGATTTTGAAAATCCTATGACTTTACATAAAGAAAATAAAACATTGAAAAGGAAAATACTTGAATCCATTTACATATCAGAAAATATTAATTATACAGTGATTTTGAAAACAGACACAATAAATCTGAACCAACATTATGCAGAGATATTAAGTAAAATTAATTTTTCGAAAAATATGGGATAAATTTAATGTTGATAATTATAATAGCCTTTATAATTACCTTGATAATAATTTTAATAATAGAATAAAGTGAAAATTTAGCCAAAATATAGATGTAATAAATAATTTAAATGCTTGAACTGAGTGTAGGGAAGGTTACAAATATTGGGAAAAATTTTTAAAAAAGAAGGTGACTATGATAATTTTTTTAAAATTTTAATGTGAAAATTGACTAATTAGGTAATTAGACATAATCTATGAATAATAATGATATATATATTTATATGAATATATATGATTCCATATTGTTTTAATGTCTCATAGGGTAATTTATTGGATTGATCTGGGTAGAATATCCAGCATGAAGTTCTTTAAATGATTTAGTTCTAATATTATATTAAGGTGTTTTTTGGAATTATTGAAAATCATATGTGTAATAAAAGTTGTTTGGTATAGGTTGTACCTGAGGATGACCGAATTCGCCGAAACGTCGGAGTTATAAATGAAATAAATATATTTCGAGACTAAAATGGATAATATTTTATTTATTTAAACATAATTAACCAGTCTCAAGAATGTTTAAGATTATAAATAAAATAGAATCTATAAATATCCAACCTCCCGAAGGCAATACCTCCTTGGTGTTTTCCTATTCCAAGTTCTTAAAATCAATAATACATAATATGAGATTTTTGTGATAGTACTAATTTGTTGAAATAAACTGTTGATTATTTATTTATTTGCGTGTGTAAATATTGAAAAATAAATCGATGAAAAATCTAACTAATATACGATAACTACAGGATTTTTTAAAGCCTAAGAATATTGGAAATTAATATTACTCTTTTTTTTAATTTTATTTATTTATTGGCTTATAAACAGTACAGCCATGGAGTCTGGCCCAATTAATGTTAGCTATAGTTAGTTTGTAAATAACAGTTACAATATAAGAAGGAAAAAAGATAAATACAGTAATATAAAACAAATGGTTCAGATTAATATAAACTAAGTTCCACTGTAGATTAACTGGAATAATAAACTTAATTACATTAACAGAAAACAAAGAAGAAAATTTACAAATTTTATAAGAAACATTGATACATAAAAATACTTAACATGAGTTGTACTCGCTTCGTGAAACAATGTTATGAAAAGCTACTGCAGCTAGACAGTAACAACCGATTGAGTCTGCAATATAATTGGGTAACGCAGAAGAGAAAAATATATGAAAGCTTCGGAATGTTTGACCCGATTCTACTTAATGATCCGGTAAGTATCAAAATTAGAATGGGGGAGATCTTGGATAGATACAGAGAATTTGTCAAGGATAAAGACCTCTTGTTATTACGAGAATCGACCTATAACCCGCGGTATGGTAGGGTCTTCTTCAAAACGAATGCTCATCAGAGCTACTTAAAAATCAGCAGCCATATAACTCACTTGAGAATAATTGCCCAACTACGACTTCCCGGTAAATATGCAACTACTCCAAGAGTCGGTCTACACAAATGTACTTTGGACCTACAGAAGCTTTGTCCAGCTTATGATGGAACGGCAATGGAGGATTGTTTCCATTTTTTGTCAAATTGCCCTGCATATCATGAGAACTGAATCCAATACATGCTGAAACTAAGCAATACCTAACCAAAATCAGTTGTATGAATTTCTGTCTGTACCCTCAGGATGGGATCTTAAACTTTTAAACTTTTATTCATATTATGTAACGCAGAACCTTTTGCTTAGAGCTGGATACCTACCGTCAGAATAGGAGGTATAGTTTTTTTTTTTTAATATCATAAAATATGAAGTGAAGTTTTTGTCTTATTCTAATTTAATGCATATAGTCCAGCTTTTGTATATTGTTTGTTATTAGTTTATTTAAACGATCTTTAACGAATTGATTATTTATTTTATGTATCTCACAGGCTAACTCTATTTGTACGGGGGTTACCCCTTAACCAAATAAATAGATAATCATAATTATGTATTTAATTCCGAGTATTATTTAAATAAAATTTAAACAAAAGAAAAATATAAATTTAAACATACTTCTTGAAGTTGCATTAATGCGATGTATTTGTTGCTATTCTAACAAAACATGTAACAGGTAACAAAATATGCGCTATATTTATAAGATATACTAACACACCAATCTATCAGATTTAAAGTGTGTTTGGAACAATTCAGATTTTAAATTATTTAAAACTCCAATGTGCCCGTTAAAGTCCCCGCACAAAATTATATTGCTATTGGGATGGTAAGATAGGATATTATATACTATCCTACTGATGTTCTCCAGACATTCTTAAATATCACAGTTCAGTAAATAAACATTTCCCAATAATACATTTTTATTAATAAATCGAAAATACAGTGTGATCATAAATTGGTTATTTTGTAAAACAGTAAATTTCTATTGTTTTTTTTCCTTTAATTTTTTATTATTGCATTGTTGATGAACGTGACTATACCTCCACTTGCTTGACTATACTCCTCATTGTTTAATTTTAACAGCGTTACTAATATACGGACTGATTTTTTTTAGCCAAGGTGAAATGATAAAATTATTATAAATTAAGTTTATACTTCACATATTGCCATTATTAGTGTCTGAAAGTGAACTGATGTTAAGTAAATTATCATAACCATTTTGTTAAATATTATCTTTTATATACTGTTAGTATGGTTAAATAAAAAGTTAAAATTACTTTGAAGCTCAAGGAGCCTGAGAATTAATTTTACTTTTATACGGTAATGCACTAATTTATG
>NW_027110197.1:772093-828341 GCF_000696795.3 Halyomorpha halys
ATAAATAAAATAAAGCCAACCCCATAGCAACTAATTTCATTGCGATTCTAGAAGAACATACAACCCCATGCACGAGAGATATTAATTTTTTTAACGAACCCATATATTCCCATAAAACATAAAAAAATTAAAGTACCTCAACTTTTCGGGGGAGCGGAGGCCTTTAGTGCCTTTTGTGTGTGACGTGAGAGGATATATGTGAACTGAGGACGGGGAACTGGAATTCTAACTAACGGAATGGAAGATTTGTGATATTTCTTTTTTAACTATCACGTATGCTTAGGGCAGTAACTCAGGAGGGGACCTTCGATAGTCTACACATATCCTAACTCTTTTCGGTGTGATTCCGTCAAAAATTGCCAATAACCACTAAAATTGAGTTAATAGATATTACAATATATTAAGATATTCAGCATTGTTCCAGATACATTTTTTGAATAATGTTTAATAAGTTTTCACTCAGCTATTGCGATATAGAAAAAATAATTTCTTCTAATAACACTGCAACACTATAATCTCCTTTTTATATTATATTATTACTTCTCGGAACAATATCACGGCAGAGATAGACAAAAAAAAGTTATAGTTAAAACTAATGGCTAAAATTACCATGGATACGACCCTTATTCATGAATAAACCATTAATAAATAAATATCATATCCATGACAATATTATTTTTAACTATAGCTAATGTTTAACCAATTCTATATTACGGTAATGAGCGTTTATATTTAGGTGGGTGGTTATGGATGGGTTGAATTATATGATAAAAGAATTAAAATGTAATAAGTATATAAAATAATAATATACATGTGTCACCATCGCGTCAATGACAGAGTGAAAAAGGTTAATAATAAAAATTATGTTTTTATTAATTTTTAGACATTTTACGTTTCGCGAATTCAATTAACTATTGCATTAAAAGCTTTGCTCTCCGGAAATAAATGACATTATTTTGAGCTTACTAGGGTGAATATGTTTGAAGCTATAGGTTATATGTTATAAGATGTGCCAACAATAACAAATTGATTTTTCGATTATTAAAATTGTAAAAAACTAAAATTTTACATGTTTCATCCTAACATGAATGAATGAAATGTTTTTATTTATAAAATATAATCAAAAATTAATCTTTGTAAATAATTAAAAAATAAGCAATGGAAAAAATATTTGTTTGTCTAACAAAACTTAAAAAAAAAAATTATTTGCTTTAAAAAATTAAGAGTCACTAATTTAAAACAATAATATGGCATTTATGTTAAAAAATAATCATATCAAACTTGTAACAATTGTGCTATTAACCTATTAATCTCTCAATACCAAGTGAGCTCTTTCCCGTGTAGTCCGTCGTATATAGTTGCTAAGAGCTCTCCAATTGGAACCTTTTAATATACTGAATAAGTTTAATTAAAGAGCGGGTCCACTGCCAGAAATATTTTATTCTAATTTCACTATACTTGTGACTCTGCATCTATGGTTTTATACTTAAATTAATTCCCCTATACACCGGAATATCGACTGCATCGATACCATATCAAAATTATCGTGCAACTATGGCAGTTTTTTTCTATCCTGACATTTCTAGTATGTTCGAAAAGTTCTTGATTTCTGATACATCAAGTCTCATATTGGCTCTGGAAACTCCTAACGGTTATTGAAGCGGCACCAATGGATAGTTTCTAAAGAAGTAATGTCATGTTTTCTTAATCAGATTATTCTATTTATTATTATCATATAATTGTAAATTTCTGTGAATAAATACACAAAATTATTGCAATATATGCTTGAAACCCCTTAATTTTTTTTTTCAATTTCAATTGAAATACAATTCAGGTTGCAGGAATAGAACTTCCTTAGCCAACAATTTGTAGATTTCTCGTGCCACATGTCGCCTATCGGCCCTATAATAATGCCATGTCAAACCACTGTTCTGTAACAGCCATAAAAGGTCCCTTTCATCTCTTTGTCGCGGACGAGGAGTACCCCCGGAACGGCCGCCCAGATAAAGGTGTCCCGGATTCTGTCAGCCGATGACAGAGGACGCTGACGGATGGGTAGTCGAGGTAAAACAAGAGCTGGCGGCGGAGGGAGCATTGTGCTCACGGTGATCCATCTTGGCCGGACGTGAGAAAATGGACCCGATCAACCGTTACATAGGAGAACCAGTTCTTCCCACTGCCAATTTGTGGCCATTTTGTCACCTCTTCCGACTGCCCAACGGTGGCAACGAGATCCTGCAAGGATGCGCCCAATATGTCTTGGAAGGTGTCCTCATTCTGTTTTACCAAACCATCAGACAATGATATTCTTCGTTTTCATCCCAAAATCAGATTCCAACTCTTTTTTCTTAGATTAACCCAAAACGTTTTTGGTAATGTAAGAAGCAGCTAGCTGTAAACATTGAATTCTTCTAATATGATAGGTATTTTTTTTTTCACAGTTGACAAATAATAAGATACCGTTGCCTTGAATTGACAAAGTTCTAGCAAAATCAGTAAAACGGTGTTTCTCCATAGATATGATTGATAAAAAAGCTGTGTAACTATTTATCAAACCAGATTCACCATGAATTTTATTACCAGTATTCTTATAATTTTGATGTATCGTAATTTCTATGGAAATTATAGTTATTATCCTAGTAGTCGTGCTGCAAATAGAGATTTTGAACTAATGTATTCTTCCTTCGCATACCGTTCAGCTGTAATGATCTGTTTGATAGAACCAAAAAATACCAAAAGGAATTAAATGTAAGGTGGGAGTGGGTAACTCATTGGTTGAGGCAAGGTACTCCAAGGATCAGGGTTCGATCCGGCTGTGGTAGATTATTATTTGTTACCTGTAGCCGTTGAGCCAGCCTTGTGGGTTCTGGAGCCCTTCTGGATCCGCTCAGCCTCATAAGTGGAAACCCTCAATTGGCTAAAAATCAAGCATTAAGCGTGATTTTGACCAAATCACCTCCTTGCACAAGTATAGAGGGTACTTGAGAGTACTTCTTACTTGTACTTGTACTATTATTTTTCTTATAATCTTATACCAATTTTCTCAGAAAAGTTAATAAGGTGGCATGGTGCCTTTTTGAGTAATAAGGTTCATTTACAGCAATAAAATATGATTTAACAAAATTCCGATCTATGAAGGATCATTTGTAAGGAAGCACTGTTTTTAGAACAACGGTTATTCAAAGAGGTGATTTTATTTTAAACCACCAGAGTTTTCCCTAGGAGGGCTTCTGAGCCCACAGGTTTAACTCACTGCTGGAGTATACCAGAAAATAATTATCTGGCACAGCCGAATTGAAACCCCAGTTTAGAATTTTAGCTTAGAAAAAATTGTTTATTATTAAATAATTATACGTTTTTAAATATAGTTTTATTTCGGATAAACAAATAATCCTTTTTATTTATTTTTTATAAAGAACTTGGTTTTTATTGATAACCTAAATTTTATAAAATTTACTTCACAACGTTTATTCATTTAATGAATAAACCACGTCACGCCTAGAATAAATGAATTCTCTTATTCATATATTCTATGTTATTTTTGACATCAATTAGAGTATGGGAGTCATTAATATCATATAAGAAAAAAAAATTTTTAGCAGGTACGTAAGCAAGACCTATTTTAAAAAGGGCTCAACATAAGCAAATATAGGAAAAAAGTTTTTGTATTAGTTCCTCGAGCTGAAGCTGAAAAAGTATAGCAAAGAGCAGCCAGACTGCAGAGTATACGATTCCCTGAGACCTTTATATGATTTACCAGCAGACCTCCCTTCTATTTTGAAGGATTACAAGCAGACTGTTGATAAACATTTTGAGTTTTTCGATCACTCCAAACTTTACTATAAAATGTATTCAAATTTGACTACAGGTTCTCATGTTGCAGTAGTTATTGCAGCCATTATCAGCCACTATTCAGTGTGTAGTCGAGGGTACAGCCCAAAAATCTAGAATTAGAAGATTGCCCTTTTCGAAAATCAAGGCAATAAAGGTCCATAAGTGGTTGATGCCTTAAAATAATTACAAAAAATAAATAAAAAAACATGAGCAGCCATACATATATTTAAGTATGCTTTTTATAAATACGAATTACCTAGTCCTTAAAACTTGTTCTTCTTTTACTAAATAATTTATGGTAATATGCATTGTTTAGAAATAAAAAAAAATACTGAGAATTCCTAGATAAAATATCCAAATTGAAAATCCACTCTGTCGAAGCACAATCCAATGTACAACAATAACATTATTAAATCATACTGAAAAATCGATGGTAAATACTTTAGGGAATGTGGCCATTGGCACAACTCTTCCAAAAAACATACTTCTTTATTATTTTGGTAGATAGAAGAAATTTTTTTTAAAATATCTCATTTTTTCTAAAGCTATCTACTGATCTGAATTCCATAATAAGATATGAAATACATTATCGGATTATAACTAACATAAAAATCCTAAAGAGTTTGTTATGCCAAGAATTTAGAAATTTCAGATTTATTCTTTAAATATACATTTTTTTTTTACTAAAAACCGTGACTTGTTACATTTTTCTAATGAAATTGAATCGAATTCTGAACATCTTATGAAATTGTTTAAAAATAAAAGTAAATGAAATAATTAAAATATATCATTAAGGTACAAGGCAAAAAATATATATATTTTTTCTTAAAACCCTAAAATTTATTTGCAAATATGTACAATTAAAAATAATTTTACAATGGACAAAAATTGTTTAATTATTACTTTTTTATATATTTTTTTTGTAGACGAAAGCGAAATAATTTTTTGTTGGAACGAATTTTTAAGTCGATTCCTAGATCTGACATACAATTTTTATAGTTATTATTTTTTCATTTCATAAATTCTACAATAATAATGAAAACAAAATGTTCTATAACCGTTCACCATAGTGAAAGTTAAGGATAACATCCATGAAGGTTATAAAGGGCAGATGAATAATAAATTATGACATTTAATTTATTAATTTTAAAAATATTTTTTTCTCATTTTCGAAAATTCGGATCGTAAGTGATATTAAAAATAGTTTCTAGGTTGAATAAGGTTTGGTATTATTTTATAATAATACTAGGAATACAACTGTTAATAACAAGCAATATTTAAAAAAAAAAAAAAAGAAGACCGATAACCAACCTGAAGGTTATAGATGACAGCTAAATAATAGGTTATGACATAATTCAATTAATTTTTCAAAATGCTATTTACTTTAAATGAAAAAAGTTTTTAGGTAAAAAAAAAGGAAATCAAGGACATAGAATCATAATTTTGCTTAATATTTTTTTTTTATAATAATAATTATTTTTGTTAAATAATAAGAAAATGAGACAAAGCTTGAAAATTGATTTTCAATAATGGATTGGCAATATTGTGTTAAAACAGGGCTCAAGCATTTGAAAGGATAAATTCTACACTCACCCCATTCCAACAAATTCCGTGCCCACAGACTGTCACTTGCGCTTCCCCGAATCAACCAATCAGAAGATGGCCTGGAGACACGGCGAAGGAGAAGACACAATGACTGCGCTCTGACTGAGAGGTATCAGCGACAACAGATAGGGGCGTTCGGGGGTTGCCTTCATCAAGTGCACATAATGAGTTGGGGAGGTTAGGGGGGGCAAATTGCCCCACACACAAATTGTTATCTAATGGTCTTTTACATTAAGATAGCTTACGATAGTGAACGGGCGAATGGTCGGCTTGCTCGCAAGTTAGCTACGTCAAGTAGACGTGTGTCATGTACATTCTTATTGTCGCGTACACAGACCAAGTTATACATAATTATTATATAATCGATTCTCTGTACTACATTGAGAAATGACCTTAACTCCTTCAAAATCCTGAATAATACAAGAGATTCTTATTTATCCCTTGTAAAGCTTTAAGACTAGATGATGAAATGAAAGATAGTGAGAAAGGATATTAATTTCAGAAATGTAAATACACATGTTTCCATTACCCTAGGCTATAATTTGACGCGTAGATCGTCAAAAGGATGGCTACTAACAGCGTTCCATACAGAAAGGGAACCCAACGAAATAAAAGTGTAATACACCACGCCGGATTCGAACCTCAACTTCTAGTGTTCTCTGCGGTCACTGCCCCAACTATTACTTATTTGGTCTTCACTATAATTCACTTTTGAAAAGTTTATATTGAAAATAATATTCTTCTCATATTAACCACTTCTTAACGGACACTTCTGTATAGTGGTTTTTTGTTTTCTGAATGGACAAGCGACATACTTGTGAATCCCCAGAAAAAATTAGAACTATAAGAAAATTTTCGTATATTTTGATAATTCTATTACATCAGGATTATCAAACCTATAGGGGCATTCGGATTTGAGCTTTAAGTCTCCACAAAAAATACTAGCATTCCAAAATTCTTTGCATTTTGCAGATTTGGCCTGAATTGATATACCTCCTTTAATTCCAAACAGTTTGCCCACACAAACCCACTTTGATACATTTTTTTGTATATCAAATAGTTGAATCATTCACTCGCTTGATGAAATCCTATGACTTTACTTCTATACAAACTTCACTTCTGTAATAAATAAAATAAAGGTGTATTGACAATCAGTGACAAAACTGTCTACTAAAAAACTTTAAGGCGTTTCGATTAAAAGTGAAAAAGGTAGATTGATAGAGCATTAATCCGCTTTTAAGCGGTATGGAAAGATTAAAAAAAAGGAGTTAACTTCTGAACTAAGGAATGGATTCGGGTTCTTGCATTAATGAAGACATTAATATTCGGATTAATAAGTCGTCAAATGTGAGGAGAGGATTATACGGTACGTTGATGATCATAGGGCCTCTTTATTAGAACAGACTGTACTTCTACGATTTACGGTTCCGCCGACAAGGCGGAGATACAACCGTGGGAATGGGCTCGGACCCCAGATATAAATCAGACGACGCACAGGTAATTAAACATTTAATAGACAGGTAGGAGTCTATAAGGAGCTTGGAAGAAAGGAGGGGAGAAAGGTGTTTGTAAAACAAATTAGTCCTTGTGTATAGGTGTATATATAAAGCGTGTATATACAAGGGGGGCTTGGGGTCATTACATGGCCATAAATTTGCGGGTCCCCTGGGGCGGCATTCACACCCTCTCCGGCCCTGAATCCACTTGTAGGACCGTCAGGGGCCTGAGTCGGTAAACGGTCGGGTTTCGGGCCAACCTCCAAGTCTTGGAAAAGTAGTACAATGGAAACCTTGGTTGGGTTGGTGGCTAACAATAATATTTGCATACATTAAAACCAATAGGATAAATATTTATTTATTTAAATGAAGCTATGCTTCTGAAAGGTGGGAAGACTGAAATAATGAAAACAGCAAATACAAATAATAGTGACTGGGTTGTTCCTACCAATGAGCTTACACTACAGCATAGGGTTTATTTTAATTAGCTAGGTAGGTTCCATCACAGTTTACAGAAAATGTACATGGGGAAATATATCTGTGCCATATAGATAATGGTATCACGGCATTATGCCCAGCATATCAGCTATCAGTACTTCCTCGATACCTCGTATGCCAGGTAAAATCAACAAAAAATTGGTGTACTACTAAACACCACCATACCATTTATCAAAGATCGTAAGAATGAAAAAATGAAAACAACATATAGCATAATGGGAAGATTGTAAATTGGTCGTGTGTAATAAATAAAAGGAACTCAAATAGTGATTATTAAACTATTTAGTGTTAGTCAAAGATTCGCTCCACACAGAGCTTCGTCAGGGCTAAAAAGAAGACTAACAACTAAAATTAAGATTTTCCTTGAAAAGTATAAATAAACAAACAAAAATGTAATAAACAATTAATGAATACAGAAATAATACCAAATAAATAAATAGATAAAAAAGAAATATAGAAATAAAATAAACACTTAAAGACGGAAAAATAAGGAAAGTAGGAGGAAAAACTTAATTAAAATACAATGTTGTGTTGCTTAACTTCGTTGGATTGCTAGTCATACAGCATACTTATTATATAGACAATATTTTTTATTTTACGATAAATAAGACTAGCCAGGTATACAATAATAATTATAAACATTAGTAATATATAACACAAGAGCATGATTTTTTTTTTCATCGCTTTAGTTCTTTTATCTTTTTTTTCCTTATTTTTCTCTTTCTTTCTCCCCTTTTTCTTTTTCTCTGTTTCATGATTTTTGTCCTCCTTTTTCACCCTTTTACTCTTTTCTCTCTTTTTTTTTTCCTTTCCTTACTTTTCCCTTTCATATTTTGGTTTCACCCAATGTGCCTTTTACAGAATAATGGATATAATAATGATAGAGATATGAGAAGACATATAAAAGATACTTAAGTAACAAATATAAATTTTTAAAAAATTCAACAAACTTGACTTTTTATTCATATTCTTATTAACTTCTTTACTTATGTTCTAATTTCCCTTATTTTATAAATGCCTATACATTCCTTTTAGCATAATAGTGGTTAGGATATTTCTACTAATGGACTAAAAAAAAAGTATTTTTATTTCCTCCGGAAACGATCTCACTGTTAGGCACATTCTCACTGAATGTATTGCTCAGGAACCACGCCGATTCTCTTCAGATTTACAGGAGATGTTGAGAGATGACCCCACAACAATAACAAAACTTTTTCACTTTCTAAAAATCATTAATATTTATCATCACATATAGTCTAACTGTTGAACATGGATAAGTGTATGGAAATTAATATAGTAATTTACTAACCATGTAAATTCTAATAACAACTTTGTAAAATGTAAATTGTAATTGTAAATATGTAATTGTAATTTTAATTATGAATTTGTAACTTTGTGAATATGTCAATTGTAATCTACTAACTTTGTAAATACAGTGTAAATGGTCCTAGTGGTCAAAACTATTAAATAAATAAATAAATGTCCTGTAAAGAAAATTAAAATCTGTGTGGGTTGTAGCGGACCCTTGGGGGTCAGGGTTCAGTACTTTGTAAGGGTGCACTGATTTCCAGTAAAGGAAATGGTTTATTCTAAACAAGCAGGTAAGTTCTATCACATCTTATAAGGAATATAGTATAAATATTGAATTATTTAAAAAAATGTTCATAAAATATTTCTACTAGTTGATTTTTGATCTACTAATACCAAAATTACTACCACTTTCATTACTTATCATTCAATAGGATCAAATTTACTTCTGCCTCAATATAATTATTTTATCAGCTTACTGTAATTATTGTGTGAGTTACTATGACTTTTTTGTTAATTAAATGATGTGTTTAAAAATATAGGCTGTTAATTAAAAATATTTCTTTTTTTTTTTTTTTAATAAGTCTTTTATTGAGGACCCATGCAACCCCAGAGTGGGTATAGCAAGATTAATTTCTAAGAGCTGCCACGAAATAAATATAGACTGACTCAGGAAGTAATCGAACTCACACAACCTTCAGAGAACCTGGCCCGAATGCGGTCAACCATCAGGTCCTCCTAATAAATAGATAAAACCTATTTTCGTTCTTTACTGCAGCTCTAAAGCCATTTAAAAATTCTCATTCGGTAAGTAACATATTAACATATAATATTAAAAATATATCTTTGCATTATAGCAATAAAAATCTATATCAATAAAAGAGTGAATTTTTTGAGTAGTTATAATTTTATTTTACTATATTTTATTTTTTTCATGTATGCAATAATAACATTAACATTGAAAACAGCAGGTAATGTATTGATGCATTTCATTTGTAGAACATTACAAGACAACAGCCTAAAATATTTTTAAGCGGAGTAGTTTTTATTTACTGGTGAATCAAGAACAGTTTGGAACAGTGAGTCAACAGTTTGGATTTCACGGTTTGTTTCAGTATTGTTTAAAAGTCATTTTTGAACTGATTAAGAGACTATAACACTTCTATTATTTCAATAAAATAAAAACAACAAAGCAGGAATTCCATGTCATTCTTCAAGCAACAATGATACGATTTGTTTTACCACCGTAGTAAAAACTGATTTCAAGGAACCTTCCATAACTTTTTTCTTGATAAAAACACTTCGCGCTTTATAGTTCACATTTCAATGAAACAGCTAGTTGCATTGTTAGGTAAAACACACAGAACAGAATTGAATTTTCAAAACATAAGTCATCATCCGACAAATTAAATTTAAAATATTTTCATTAAACTTTGATACTAATCAGTGCCATCCTTACACTAAATGCCCAGGACTCCACGGTCATAGATAAATTATAAGTAATAAATAAATTAAAATTGAGAAGTAAGATGCCGCCAAGAGAGGTTGAGCACTATTGTAGTTTGAAACTAATGTACGAAAAAAAAAACTTTGAAGAAGTAATTATTAGAATAAAATCATAAAAATCAAATGAAGTATCTCTAATAAATGTTTGATTTTTTTTTCACAAATGTCACCTTTCAAATATTAAATAAATAGTCATTTTAATTCCTTAATTATGATTTTTTATTCTGTTGATAACCCGAAGTTTTACACAAAAAATTTTGAAGGACTCCGTTTAGAATCTAGAGGATTCCATATGCGGGGCCCCCTCTATGATAAAGATAGTGCGGAATACCACTGAGTGAACTTATTAATTATTTTTTTATATATTGTAAGAAAAAAAGTTTAATGATCAGTTAGAATTGCTGAGAAAATTATCTACGGATCGGATACGGTTCACGAAAAGAAATGTAGTGAATTGAGTTTGATTTTCTTACATCCATTTATCTGTAAGTGAGCAACCTATTATAACCAGTGAAGGGGACAGAATATATTTTAGGTTTCGCTATAGAAAAATTTAAAATATTCACTGGACGTATTTAAATCGATGCCCCTCCATAGGTCTATACCCGAGGGATCGAAGAAAATGTATTATTTTTATAAGCGAGTGAAAAATTAGCAGCAATTTTTTAAGAGTGAATCAAATCTCCGCAACCTATCACTATATAGAGAGTGAGTAGAGAAGGCTGAGCGGTACTCTACCGAATGAATCCCAATCTTCCCGGTCGTGAGCCATTCATGAGCGAGTCATGAAAAGAACTAATAATTCCTTGTAGTGAGCGAATCAGTTCTAAGGAAGGGCTTCTATTTCTAGAAGCAGGACTTAATTTTACAACTATTATAATAAATTGCGTCGTTTGTCATATATCTTTATTCCTCATACAATAACTCATTTTATTATTAACAAACAATGACATATATACCTTGATTACATAACTATTTTTGTGAACAAAAATAATCACTTTTTAACACGAGTTTGTTACAATGAAATCCAATTTACACAACGTTACATATTCGTGTTTAAAACATAAATTTCTGACATATATTTTAGTTTACACGTTTATTTCAAAGTCATGTTATTGTCAATCACATTACTTGAAATTATGTCCAATTATACCTTTGCAAGCCACAATCCCACTTTTTTTTTAATACAACAATTTTATTTTAACCAACACATATATTTTCTTTGAATAAATACTAGTATTTAAATGCACTTTTTTTTGCATTGGCAAGAACAAAATTATAATAAACTCAAAATGATCTGGTATAATTAAAGGGGGTGAAAACTGTTTAAAAGCAGTATGAAGAATATAAATTTCAGGCCAATCTTAAAGTTTCGGCTATTTTACTGTGTTTTTCATTTAAAAATATAAGTTCTGTACTAATGGGAAAATTTTAGAGTGTGTGCTCATTAATAAACAAACAATTAATATGTTTGTCAGAGGCAAATGATATACTATACTAGAGATGTCAACTGGGCCTTATATGACTTCAGTTCCACTAAAAGTGATAAGATCAGCAAACCAAAACCAAAAAATAGATGGAGGAGGAACAAAAAAAAAAAAAAAAATAGAAAACTGTCAAAAATATCATCTAACCTCAACCCGAATTGTAGTCAGCTATGCTGAAGTCCCCGCTGCCAAAATATTTCCAAGATGAGAACATGCATCTCCTTACACTTCTATACATACATACTACATATAATAAATACTAAAAAATGCAGCCTAGAATGTTCCAAAATTCATAAATCCAGCCTAAAGTTTAATAAATAATTAATTTCTTGACCTTTAATACAGCATAAGACAATTGAAAAAGAACTGATCCCATATCTTAAATCACAGGATTTATGTCAATTTCACCCTTCATAAAAATAAAGTACACTAGAACAAATCACTTTGTATTTTATTTTATTTAATTTACTTTGTTCAGTTTTACATAAATTTTCACATAATCATATTTAGCCACATTCTAGTTTAGTTTTATATTACGCTTGTATATATCTTTTTCATTCCTGATGAAGCTCTACAAAGTTGGGCGAAACGTTGGCTCACAATAGTTTCAATATTGTTTAAGTTATTTTGGCTGTACCCGGACCATCTTTCTTTTATCGTTAGTAAATACATTTGTATTTTTTTTATAGATAATAATTTGCAGGTACAGATCCGTTTCTACAAGTATGTGCCTTATACCTATTTCAACCAGCTACAACCAATATCCATATTCCTGATCCTCAAAATATTAATTTGAAGGACATACTTAAGGTTTTTAGAAACGAGGATTGACTTAAGCTAGTGTTGCACTAAAAAAAAGTTCAAGGCTTCTAAAAATGTAATTATTTCTTTTTTTACTAGACAGAGAATGATGTTCCTCCAAGCCTACGAAATTAAAGTGCTCAAAAAAAGGAAATACAGATTTTAAACATTTTAATTTAATGCTCTTTATATGCTTTCTGGAAATAAATGCTCTAAATTTATACTGCTTTGAGGTGTTTTGAGTGAACCAGGATGTCGAATAGTATATTTTTTTGTTTTGGATTATTCACTGCAATCCAGATTATGGTGTTATTTTGCTAGATCAACTTCTTGATATATTTATTTTGATCAAAGATATTACAGATTGAAAAATATTACTGTGTGATAAAACAATCAACAATTATTAACACCAAAATAAAAATTAAAATCTATAAGTCGACATTTTATAAATACTTTGGCACGTTCTATAGCTAGCTGAGGAATTCGTTTAGTGTTAATTATTTGTAATTTTACCTTATAAAGACCTATTTGGATAGCGTAGTCGAAAAATTAGGCGCCTATAAACCAACGAATTCCTTCGTAAAAGCCTCAATGCTCTTTTCGTTGATGTAAATTAAATTACCCTGAATGATGATCCTAGTATTCCGTATATTGACGATTTGCCACGAACTAGATATCAATCAATCCATCCATAATAAAATCTTTACCCACTCAAATCCACTTGTTCCTATCCTTGCTTCGATTTCCAATATCCCTCCTTTGGAGACTATAAGGAGGGTCATGAGACCTATTCCAAAATGTTTTTGGTGAGCTATTAACGGTTAGCTTATTCATAAATATGTCATGTCACGATGCTATGAGGCAGTACTTCACAAACGAGTTTAATTAAGCCCGAAATAAATTACGGGTCATTCAAAGTCAACTCAAAAGAGTTTTGAATCTTGCCATCTCAGATTTTCTTTAGATTTTGCACAAGTGGTTTTGGTACCCAAGCCTTTCTTAGCATTTGCTTCCTACTTCTGCCAAAAGGGTTCCACTGCCGGAAGAACGGTTGGGAATTCCTGCTAGAATCCTATTTACTTGTATTTTTTCTTTTAGTATAGTTAAATTTCAAATACTGAATTTAAAATAAAATTAATTAAAACATAATTAATTATTTACTTTTCTAAATCCTTAATTTATCTTTTAAACTCAATTTGGGGGTATATCCTCTCGTATAGTCTTAAACCGGAACCATCTCGAATACCCGACTCTCACCTCATCAAACAAACATGGAATTCCCTCTTTCCTGACGATACTCCTCGGATACCACATCCGGAACTCGAACAACCCTGGTCGCGAAGGATTCAAAACCAGACATTGATATAGAACAATAAAACGTCATTGGTCGGTCGCGTGCGGTGGGGGGGAGGAGGGGCAAAAAACCCACCCCAAAGACTCGAGGAGCGGCCGCTAGGGGCGCTGCTTTCGCCGGGTTCAGCTCCACAGTGCTCCCACCCTCCGCACTCCACGTGAGCTCTCTCTCTATACCGCTCAGCACTTTAATCAGTTTGTTTATATATTTATTATATATTATATATCATATATCGGTTTCGTGGTTTTGTTTATGTATTGATCTTCGGTGCATGACGCGGCTATCCTCTGGCTCTTTTGGACAGTGTTATTGGCAGATGTGAGTATTTTTATCTTATCAGTTTAGTGACATCTGTATTTTTTCCAAAATATATTACAAAAAAAAATTAATTAAATTTATAAATCGTGACTGCAAATAATATAATATTTGAATAATGGATACAATATACAATGGACAAAAAAATTGTAATTTTCATACATAAAATAGTTGAAAATTAAAATAATTTTATCCTTCATAAAAATATGAAGTTTTTTTTTTTTTATAAATTATAGAAAATATCTGTCACAAAATAACTCAAATTTGATTTGATACTTTAATTTAATTTCAATAATTCTAAGCAAGAGGAAAAAAAGAGAGAAAACAGTGCGGTCCCTAGAATTCTTCCTAACAATAGTGACTTCTTCCATATAAATAAGAAAAAAACAATCCTATTGTCGACCATACTCTATCGAAAATATTTTTGAAATCTAAATATTTCTTATAATTTAGTCTGTTAGTAATTATAAATATCTTAAATAAAAATGTTGATACTTTCCCGATACATAAATTAGAAATCGTTTGATGATTGAATAATTAAACAAACTAAATTCATATTGATTTGAGATTTTATAATAGCTCGTTTGAATTTATTAATCTTATATTTTTCAACTCTTATATTCTGTCGGTTTGTTTTTTTAAACTGTATCTTCAGTACAATCTAACTAAAATATATTGTATATATATATATATATATATATGTAATATATATACAATATATCGAGAGATAGCTAAGATAAAAAAAATAATTTGAAAATTATTGTTATATTTTATTAGGTATTAAAATAATATTGAAAAGTTATTAGTTGAAGGATGATGGTCCGGGTGGCGGTCAATGAAGGTACAAAAAAGTAGAAAAAATATTTATTTTTCTATTTTGTACGTATCTTGACCGCGACTCGGATCATATTCCGATAATGTTGAAATAATAGTTAAAAAAGTTATAAGTTTATTTATATATTACAAAATTGTCTAGATAAATGGAGCGGTTGCGATGGTCAAGTGCCGCGCGCGGGAGATTTCAACGAATGTTCCCGCGTCTCCTGTCCACATCTCCCGTTGCTCAAGCTGTTTCCGGTTCAAACCTATTTTTGTTTATTTAATCGAACGTTTTTATGTATAAGAACACTAAATAATAATAACAATATTTTCTTAACTATAACTAAAGTAAATAATAAAGAGTAATGATAAAATTACAATGTAATTAATATAGCTTTGGAAAAAATGTATGTAACTTTAAAATAAATGAATTTACTATGAGATTCTATCTTTTCAATTTATAAAGCATTTGTTGTGTTTAATTTACCGCTTATATTCTCTTTTAGGTTTAATTTTGTCTCAATTTCCTATCAGTAATAACTTTAAATCAAACAGAACATTTTGCTGATGGTTACCATATGTTCCGTTGGAATTTAAAATAACATATACTTGAGAAATTCAAAACTTCCCCGGTAAAAGGGGGCTACAGTTCTTTGTAGCACAGATCATTAATAACCCTTAAAGCTGGCTATTGATTTATTTAAGCTGCTTTCAATTTGTTTTAATAACTTTATAGGGGAAGGAAAGAAGAGAAAAAAAAATTAATAAGGATCTTAGTGACACTGAGATTTACGGTGGACTGAACTTTAATGACAGAATCAATCTAGGGTATAGAATAATTTCGAAATTATTTCCAGCTATCAATGAAGACATTATTACTAATTTACCAAAATAAATTTTTTTTGTTAATTAATAGATTATTTATTAAAAATTCAATGCAAATAAATAATATCAGTTTAGGTACGGTGCTAATTTATCTACTACAAAAATGATTTGATTATAGTTTTACTGAGGTAAAATGTTTTATTTTATCCAGTGTAATCACTTTATAAAATTATAATGACCACTTTATAAATTTAAATAATTTCTTATAAGTCATGAATGGTTTATCGTATATAAACTATTAATTCTTCCCGGATATAATTTATATTAGATACGAGGAAATTAAATTGTCTTTAAAAAATATATTTCATAAAAAATAGTTAGACTTCAAAATAGTACAACCTCATATAATAAAAAATGAACTGTTGAGCTAAAGTAAAAACAAATAAATTCGTATTTTTTTATGACTACTACAAGAACTATTATTATTACCGTTATCAGTATTTTAATTACGGTTTTATTATATACGTATTTTTAAAGTTTATTTATTAATGAATTTTAATTATTCTGAGACTGTGGTTCCTTGACACCTTTTCCTAAAATATACGGTAAAGTCAATGTGTGTATTCTTACAGTAGGTTATTGTTTTAGGTTATATTGAGAATTTCTCATCTGCATTGTCTGTAAAGTGAGACGTGTACAAAAAAGATCTTTGTTTTCAATACAACCACATGTTGTTTAACAGTTGTCAACTTCACAGTCTGTTCAGTTATTCCGTTTTGTTTTTTTCATCCAATTCATTAAGAAAACAATTAAATGAAATTAATTACTACGCTTTAAAATAAAGAAACGGTTATTTATTAAAAAAGGAAAAAAAAAGGCACTGCCTAATAATTTCTAGGAGAAATAATGAACACAAATGCTTATTATTAATAATATAACAGCTATTCGGATTATAACAGATGTTTTACAAAAATCCATTTGTGTAATAAATTTATTTTATTATTTCGTTATTTTTTTTTTAGTATATTTTTCTATTATTATTTTGCTTTGAAAGAATATTAATTTATAAAAACATTCTTTAATTTTATTGATTTATCTTAAAAACGCTTATTGTTTAAAACAGCTCTTCAGATTATAACAGATGTTTTACATAATTCATTTCTGTAATAAATTTATTTTATTTTTTGGCTATTTTTTTAGTTCATTCATTCTATTATTATTTTCATTTGAAAGAACATAAATTTATGAAAAATATGAATAATAGCTATAAACTAAAATAAAAAAAGTATTGAACGTTACTGCTATTACTTTATCCACATTTTATCTTTTCATTCATTAAAATATTATATTAAAAAATCGCTTCATTTATTAAACTTTTACATTCATAAAAGACATTTGAAAGAAAGGAGTTGATTACTAAATAATAGATTAGTTATAGATATGGTCAATAAAGATATTTGTAAAGTTATTATTACTAAATAATATATAATATTATATAGGAATCACTAATTATAAAGAGAACTCTCCAATAACATTAGAAAATATGCGGCTTACATAAAAATATAAAAGTCTTTCAATTTTTTTTTTAACTGAGTTTTAGGATAGTTTCTTCTTCATTTATGGCTTATAATTTTCTAAAAATATTAAAATTTATTTGTAATATTTCAGTGTTTCATACATATTATAGTTATTCCAAGTTTTCAATTATTTATTATTGTATTACTTCTTTCTTTAGAAGTTATATGTTTGCTCTGACCACATTTTTTTCTTCATTTAAAAATAGGCTTCATCAATTTTTCTTGTGACCACTGTACTCGATTTGGTTCATTTGTCAGTCTACAATATTAGGCCAAAATAGGAAAAAAAATAAAGGAATTAAACATAAACCCATTTAAATCTATAGGACTGATTATCTGTTGTTAATTAGTACTTTTATTCAAAAGAATAGTAATTTTAATTGGCGTTTCGGAGATCGATTTCCATCTTAACATTTTCAAACACAATACACAGTAAAAATACTTTAATTGAATTTTGAACAAAATATTAGCCAATTCATTTCGTTATTTTGTTTTAAATTAAAATAATACTAGTAATTATTTGTCTTTTAATTTTAACAGGAGTTTTAAATATGATTTTATTTAATTGACTAATTGGGAAACATGAACAATGAGGATTTCTATCTTTCATATATGATAAGAAAGTATTTTAAACTCATTAATTTATTGTATTATATACTTAAAAATTAATTAGATTAGTTCTAATAAAGAATTATTATATAATTTAACATAATAATTTGTTGAGTTTGAAATTATTAATTTTAGTTTTGAAGATGGGGATCGTTAACCCGAAACGTTAAATGAAATTACTAATAATTAATTTGGATTTAAATTAGTATTTTATGAAATTTAAGAAGGTATTACACTGGTTTAGTTTGCTTACCGTATAGATTATTTTCTTTGATATTTTTAATTTGTTCCTATCAGATTAACGGTTTCTTTTTTATTCAAGTGATTGTGCGTTAATTTATAAAGTTATACGAACTGAAAAAAGTATATATGTAAAAGATAAGAACAACAAACAAAAATAAAATATTTAATAAGGAAAAGAAAAATCTTACTTGCTGAATTTTAACTAACTAAAAAAATATTACAACTTGATATGAATTATAAATATACAAAGATAATATAGGAATATTATTTCAAATACAACTAACTAAAAATACCATCTATAAACATTTCTTTAGGTCCAAATAAAGGGCCATAGAAAATTTAAAAAAAAAACAAATACAAATATAAAAAATTGTCAATAAATTACTGATAATTAATATATTTTATAACAGAAAAAAATACAAAACAAATTTCTTTATAAATCAAAAGTGAATTGAAATATTTTGGTAAATAATGATCTTTAACTAAGAGTTAATTACTAATGAGTCAAAATAAAAAAAAGTAGAGAAAAAATCTTATGTTAAGGAAGTAATATTATTAATACTTTTTCGAAATATTACTAGTGTCCGTAAAATTAGGAAACATAACAAAAATTTTGGTAAGTAAGCGACAATACCCAATTTAATAAGGAGATATTTATCTATTAGTGTGATAACAAAGTGAATATTAGTATTTACCAAATTAAATAATTGAAAATCATTAATACCTATTAATATAATCACTGTTTATATTATAGTAATTGTGATTTCAAGCTGAAAATAAAATATTTGAAGTAATAATAAATTTAGGTAGTATTAAAATTTTTAAAATATGAAGGGCTTTATCTATTAGTGTTATAATGGAACGAGGAATAGTATTGAGTGAATTATATAATTTTAAATCATTAATAATAAGTTTGTAATAAGAAATTGAAATAGTAATTAATTTAAATAGTGTAAATAATAAAAAACAGTTACGCTGTTACATTCAGATAACAAATGATAGCTTTTAGTATACCTATTAGATACCCTGTCATTTCTTAATCCTGTCGGTAGGAAACCTAACCATAAATACATAATCCATGATTTTACGATAATCCTGAATACTTATTTGCCCATCCTCTTCATATGATATTATGTTTTCCATATCCTATGATTACGGTATTGTGAAAATGAAAAGCCCTGAAATATTAAACTGCCAACTCAGTCAGCCCAAGGACCAACCCTCTCATTAGAAGACC
The DNA here is from genome assembly GCF_000696795.3 of Halyomorpha halys. Lineage (NCBI taxonomy): Eukaryota > Metazoa > Arthropoda > Insecta > Hemiptera > Pentatomidae > Halyomorpha > Halyomorpha halys. Next base: position 791,608 of record NW_027110197.1, read on the forward strand.
AAGCTAAACTTTTGAAGTTCAGTTAATTCGATAAAACAGCAATGACTCTGATTACTGCCTCGCTTGATAGTTATTCCTTTATTAGCTGACCACAGAACCTCCCCTAAGGCAGTTGAATTTTTAAACAGTCTTATATCAGCAGTGAACATTTGCCGTCTGATTATCTACTTCGAAATTACAGTAATTTCATACCCCACTTATGAACTGTTCTAGGATATCTGGTATTCATAACAGTTCCCAAGAAAATGTATTAGTTAAAAAATGTGGAAAACAGGGCATGATATATGAATAAATATTAGAAATGACGAGATCTACATCAAAATACAACTGTCCATTACCTCACAATTCAATGTCAAAATTTATTTGGTTCAAAAATAGTAAATTATTTTTTATACAAAGTTAAAATATAAAACGTCTTGAATTATATTGCTTTTTGTCATTGATTCACAGACTTCGAAGTTATTTATTCACACTAAAATCAGTTTGCCAAAAAACGGTTTTGTTTGAAGAAATTAGAAAATCCATGAAGTTCCTCATATATTGTCACATATTTCGTCCAACAAAAATGATATGTGTACACACTGACGCTCCAAAGTTTAAAAACAACACAATTTTATTAAAAAATTCTATACACTTTGGAATAGATAAAAAGAAATTAAAATAGATTTTTATAATTAAACTTCGTCACAACACAACTAACAAAAAATCGATATTAGAAAAACATATTAGTAAAATAAAATTAACCGTTAAATAGCCAAATGGAATTTACAGACATTTTTATTTAATTATGCCAAAAAATGTATGTAAAAGTATAAAAAATTAAAACAATTATAAACACATGAAATCCTGTAGATAATAGGAATATATATTGTTGTTCATAAAAAATTCCAGTCTCTGAAAATTTATTTATATATTTCATTTGAATCAATTTGTAATTTCTAAATTTCTTTGAAATAAATCAAACAATTTCGCCATGGATATTCGACGTTAAATAGACAATATCCATTGTTATTTACCAGAAATTACAATTTTTTTTAATCAAATATGAGTGTCAACTTTTAAACCAGTTGGAAAATATGAATAAGCCTAAAATATACCTCAGACAATCTATACATAGAAAATAGAGCTATCCTAGATACTATGATTGAGCATGAAATAATATATCACAAGATTTAGACTTATAATTTTAACAAAATAAGTCTATTTTAGAAATATTAAGACTGGTTTCGATTAGTATTCTTTCCAAATAATTCTTTAATCTAAGAAAAACATTCGGGTTTTATCTCTATTGTTAAATTTTAGTTTTTTTATAACTTAAATTTTATGATATTATTTCAGATTATTGTTAAATAATATAATAATTTTTTTTAAACTAATATTAAACGGGGGAAAAACAATTACTTAAAATTATTACCCAAGGTATAGAGCGATTTAGCTATTAACTTTTTCCCTGTTCGGATATTTTATTTCTTAATGTTTATGACTATCATTAAGCAATAAGTGTTTTTTGAATCATTACAAATATAATTCTGAATAAGTTAGTTTATTAATTCTCAAATGTTTCATTCTTAATATTCAGGTATGTTTTATACTAAGTTTTATTCAAAATTTAAGCTTTGTGAAATTATGGGTGTTTATCAATATATTGAATGTTTTGAGATGTATATAAGAGTAATTATTCTTTATAAACAAATAGTGGTTTGAAATGTTTCAAATTCAAAAAATGGTACCATGAGAAAAAATACCTAGAATGAATATTCGTTAATTAAATATTAATGGTTTAAAGATTCACATCAACTGCCTTAAAGATGAACCTAACATGATACTAATATTGATCATACTGGAACAACTTGATAAATAGAATTTTCATGGCTCTAGTACACTACAAGTTCAAAATGATTCTATTCGGATGGAACAGTAACTTGGTACTCTCTTCTCTAACAGAACAATGGTAACATTTATTTTCACAATCTTTTTTTAATAAATGTGATTAGAAAATATTTGATCGTATTCATTGAAAGAAAACCGCCACCGTCACGCCGACTGATAGTTCTTAGTTAATGCCAAATTAGTTTAAACTTTCAGTTCTTTACTTGTAATTATATTCACAAATCATTGTTTAACAATTTAGGATGGAAATCCAATTGCAAACATTCAGTTAAATAATTTTCTTTTACTTTACTAGCCAACGTTTCGGACAAATCTTACTATAAGCGTCATGATGATAATAAAAAAAATTGTTGGAATTATGAACAAAAAATTGTATTTTTCTATTGCTATAAAAATAAGTATTAAGTACTAAGTAGTAGGATCCCTCGAGGCTGTTATAACAAGTATAAATTTTATATTTTTATGAATACAGTTTGACAAAAGTCTTTGATTGCATGAAAGAATCAGGAAAAATGGAGCTGTCTCGGCTTTTCCGTTCGGATCTGTTGTTTTTACTTTTTCTCTTTTATTATTCATAAGATTCTTTAATATGTAATATTTATCTATTATTTATTATTACCAGCAGTGAGAAATATTTATTTTTTCCAAATGAGTAAAATGAAGGTGCTTTAGGGGAAGATTTTATAAAAATTCGTTATTTAAGCCAATTTCAATGATGATAAATACTAACTGATATTAAAGACCAACTTGTTATATAGTAGTTTTCGAGGAAATGGAAAAAAAAGTTTGAAAAATCGATTTTGTTATATGACACTTCCCATCCATCGATTTTATCAAAAAGGTTTATGTCACATCCCAGGCATATACACGCCTTAAATACGTAATTTTAGTTTCGTAGAATTTTTCGATTTTGAGCTGCTCACACTGCTAAGGCTGTACACACTGAGACTATTTTGCAAGACTAGGATTTTTTGATTTAGAGGATCTCAAAACATGTATTTCCGTTGAAATTCGAATTTGATTTTTTTTTAGGTTCACAATACTTCTCCCTACTATATATTCCAAATATAGTTAAGTGGAAGTAAAAATAGATCAGAAAATATAGCTAACCTCTCAACATAATAATGGTGTTAAAACATAAAAATTCCATATACATTAATTTTGTTTTCTTAATTTAAAAAAAAAAATGAAAAATTTACACCAATATTGACACTACTGATAATATTTTACTTTCGATAACCCATTCTAACGTTACCTTCTTTCTAAAATTAAAAATATCGCGGCATAATATATATCAACATATCGATATTTTTGTTTATAAATTGAACTAATGCCTGAAAATTATTGACTCGATATTTACATCACTATTTAAGTAAGTGTCCCCATTGAAACTGAGGAGGTACAAATATATTTTCATTTGTTTAATCTGATCTAAAAGTTTTATCTTATTTCTCCACTACGTTGGAAACGGTTTAAGAAGAACCATTGGACATGTAAGAAAGAGAACTACAGCAACTATTGAAAAATATCGAAGGAAGGAGTTGAGAAGTGCAGGTGGGTTATCCATCACGCCCCTGTCTGCCCGCTATAGTCAGCTCATTGATTACTACCCAGCTCCGATCCACTGTTTATTTTTCTTTCTATGTCCCTATCTCTGTACACCTCTGGATCTGTTTACTATACACATCTTCATCACTATAATGCACTCTGAACAAAGAGTAAAAAAGTGAAAAGAACATGAACCTCGTGTAAAAATATGTTGTTTCTGTCGTATAGATATGACAAGGAAAATAAAGGTTTGTAAAGTTACATAACAACATTAAACCGGAGAATATCTCGAAAAAGATTCGAAAAATCATAATTATAAAAATTCGTTATTTATTTATTTTAGATATTTTTTTTTATTATTTATTATTAATTATAAAAATAAAAATATGGTGTGTTTCTGTATGTTATATAGATAGATATGAAGAGGAAAATAAAGATTTGTAAAATTACAAAACAATATGAAACTGGAGTATATCTCGAAACAGATTAAAAAAAACCATAATTATAAAAATTAATTACTAGTTCCAAATCGAAAAGTACGAAACTGAAATTACAAAATCGATTTTCCAATTTTTTTTTTCGATTTCTTCGAAAACTTCTATAACGAGTTGGTCTTTAATATCATTTATGACTCATCCTCATTGAAATTGTCTGACACTTCTTAAATAACGAATTTTTATAAAATCTTCCTATAAAGCACTCTCCATTTTTGATTATTTGAAAAAAATAAATATTTTTCATTGCTGATAATAATAAATAATAGATAAATAAAAAATCTTAAAGAATCTTGTTAAGAACAAAAAGAGAAGAAGTAAAAACAACAGATCCGAACGGAAAAGCCGATACCGCAAAATCTTTCTCGATTCTATGACAGTTATTTTGTGTGAAACTGTTGTATTTTTAAAAATGTAAAATTTAAATTTTTTTATTACCACACCGAGACCCCTTAAAATACTTATTTTTATAACAACAGAAAAATAATAGTTTTTTGAGACTGGTATTTATTTTTTAAATAAATCAAATGGTATCCACTTAAGTGTCAACACTCTTTAGTCTCAACAGCTTATTATACATCCATTTGTAACAATCTTAACAACACCATTATTATTAATAAATTAAAATGCCTTAAATATAAATGTACACCTTACATCCAAATTTAAAAATGTTTTGCAGGCTATTCTGCCCTGGTCCTTAATTACAAGTCAAATTACCCCATGAAAAAGTCAATTAATAGGGAATCATATTAATTATTAGTAATTTAAGCTAAGCTTATTTCTAGTTACCTTTTTCTACCGTTTTCTTCAAAAACCAATATTTCTAATGAGTATGACTTATACACATATATATTGGTTAGTAATTAACTTAAATTCATTATGTATGTTATTTACTTTAAGTAATATTGTTGATAATATTATTACTCAATATTTTGAGAATCTTTAATTTAAAAATTAATTTTAGGACATTGTATGTCCAAATTCAACGTTTTTAGTACTACTTTCACTACTAATGATTTATTATCGATAAAATCTTCTAAGAAATATATTTAAGTTCTGGAGTATATGATTATATTACGGTATTTAAATATTAAGTTTTCGTATTTTCTCAACTCTATAATGTGCTCATGGACTTATGCTAATATCGATATTACAATATTTAATATGGGAAATCATTATTTCTACCGACATTCATATTCTACCTTTGTGTACTAGACAATTATTACTTTATTTTATGTTTAAATATCGGAATTAGGATATAACGGATAAAAACTATTAAAAAAATTATCGATATATTTCTTTTTTTAAATATTAATAATCCTATACTTTTCTAACAAAACCCTAATTCGACTAATGAAACCAAATTCGTTGGTTGCAATGTTCATAAATTTGAATTTTTCATAAATTAGAATTTTCATTACCTATCATTAATCAAAACTGAGATGACTGGAAATACCTTCTGGAAATACATGATTAATATATAGTAAAAACAGTTACAATTCCTGCAATAACAATGGATCCCTTGTTATTGAAAGAGATGTATCTTCTAGACTTTGATAAAATATTTTTAGCTGAATCTAGTAGGCTTTGATTTTGCACGGGCTTATCCGATAACGCTTGGGGACGCCGGAAAACATATTTTATATCTATAACCATACTATTTTATTTTATTTTGACCTAAAATAGAATTTAGTACGAAAATGCCCCTGCTTAATAATTAATATTTCCTAAGACTCAACGTTCCTATACATCACTAACACATCAATTTAGTTTATAAACCCAAAAATTTTTTGTTTGTTCTTAATTCCATATGTGCGTTCAATTTTTAGTCTTTTCGATGGATGTCTTTAATAGTTATTATTTTCTTTAAGAAAGTTTTTAAATGGAAACATGTTTATAAGGAATATCTAATGTTTCGATGAATTTATGCATTCAAAACATTTTTATCCATATTATTTATAACATTTTATACATTCTAACAAGTGTTAAATTATTAATATATATATATGGACATAAAGAACTAAGCCATGATTCTTGAAATATATGTAACTTCTAAAACTTTGGCTATAAACATCCTACAATAATCTTGATGGGGCAATTAGCGGTTACAGGTATTATATAATATTTAAATTGCCAAGATGACTGATTGTTCGATGATTAAATTCTTTAATTATTAATTTTAGCTCTGATGAAGCTATTAGAATAATGATCAGTGAAAACCATTATCAAGCCTAACTCTTCAATGAATATAATGGCTGATTTATTAATTTTTTTTCTATGCTTAAAATAATCATTTAAAGTTAACGTATCCTTTTATTGACATAATTCGCAAATGAAAACGTATAATAATTAAATTTTAGAAACAATTGTGTAATAATTATATCTCCCCATATACACTCCGGTTTGTTCTTTGCTCATTTTTACAAGAGTCACTAGAACAGGGAAAAGACATTCTTCATCTGACTCAACTTAACATTTTTTAGCTTCTAAATTTCCATTTTAATTTTACTCGTCATATTATCCTCGGGCCAAATATTTTGCTAAATCATTTGTATTAATAATCTTTAAGATTTATTTTTAAAGTAAGCTGTTACGTTTCTTATTGTTAAAAAATGGTAGGAAGTAAAGTAGTGTTTTAAATTTTATAATCATGTTTCAGCGCTGTAGGTGTAAACTGAGAAAAGTTGTGAAAGGAAAAACTTTTTTTACATATTTTACAATAATTTTATTTATCAAAAAGTTTTAAAATGTTAAAAAGCATGTTTTTATACCTCTTTATAAACGAGGTTGAAACTTTTGTTTAAGAATACGAATTGATAGTAAAGCTTTGAATAGATATTTGTATAGCGGTCGCAGCCAAAAATAACAAACATAAAATGAAGTATTTATCTGTTCATTTTGAATTAATTATTCCGGTGTTTAACGAAACTATTTATAATCTAAAACTAAACAATTTATAAATTATTTCCAGAAATACTACTAATTATTTAAATTGTATATAACTAAAAAATAATTAAAACTAAACTAAACTATTTATAGTCTAATAAAGACCTATATAAGAAATGATGGAGTAATAATATACGATATACGATAGTAATATATACTACTAGAAAACATGTCAATGAAATACAACTGGTGAATGAATATATGAAATCTAATCTAACATAAGTTTTGATACCATAATATAAATTATTATTAAATTTTATAATGAATATTGTTGAAACATAAAGTAAAAATTAAATTTAAAATAGTTTCTTTGCTTATGCATGTTTTGGATGCTACAACATAAATTGTTCTTAACGTACAATCAATACCTCATTCGGTTCACATGACTGTGGCTTAAAACGGAGCCCTCACATTCAGTTATAACATCCGAAATTCTTAGTATTAATGATTAATTTGAATTAATTAAATTAATATACTTGTAAATTAATATAATTCTTTAATATGATGTCTTGATCCACAATTATCTTAATGAACCTTATGTTAAATAACGAAATAGTTTAATCTTTGAAAAAAGGCACTTGAAAAATAAAATGATTATATTTTATAAGTGAAAAATTATATTTAAAAAAATGAACAAAAATAACTAAAATTAAGATATACAATGGTTGGTATATGTAATTTAATTAATTTAAATTAATCTTTTTTTTTATTCATATACTTGTTTTTATTAGTATCTTGTTTTTATTTCTTTTTGTCCATTTTTTAAATATAATTTTTGCTTATACATACATAATTTTTAACCCAACCTCAGTTTACTTCTTTGTATCTTATTATCTTACATAGTTAATTATATTTTATAGTTTCACCTATTACATTCTGTATGTACTTCATAATAGTATAATATTTAGTTCCTTACAAAGTGATTGTCTATGAAATAATATTAAAAGTTGTAAGGATATGTTATTAAAAGTTATTCAAAATTATAATTTTTTTAAATTTATAAATACTGATTTTATTCTTATATATTAGTTTAGCGCCTGTCAGTAGACAATCGGCTGCCATTTAACGACCAGTAAATTGTATTATAAAAGAGGGAAAAAATGGACAAATTAAATAATACCATAATTGTATCTTAGGTAAAATTAGAAGATTCAACTAAATTTGCTAATTATTGGAAATAAAGTTTTTCGATTTTTATTAGTTTTGAAACAAGATGACGGCAATCTTCAGGTTAATTTTAAGCGGCTTATAGTTTACTTCGCTGGGAATAAAAATAAAAATTTAATAAATATAAAAAATTCAAAGATTTATTGCATTTGTACTGTCCCAATGAACGGAAGATCATATAACAGTAGCCAAACTGCCCCTGGCAGTACAGCCACTAGTGTATAACCGCCTTCAGCGGACCAAGACTATAACATCTTATAATGCCGTAAGGCAAACAAAGATAATTGTATTTGTGTAGATATGTAATTCTTAGATTTAAGTTGTATATATCATTGTAATAGTTTAAATAAATAAATATAATAGGAGGTTAGAAAAAAAAAAAAAAAAAAAAAAAAAACCACGTGTCTCATAAATTAATAATAAACAGAAAAATATTTTTTTATTTTTTTTTAAAGATACTTCTGCAAACATTTAAAATCACGTCATATTAAAGATAAACAAAAAAAAAATTATCGTTCAATATTAAACTTCTATAGTTAAAGATAATAATAAAATTAGATGATAGTTCGATTAATTATTACTTCAGTACGCAAATAATGTTACGATTGCCATAATGAAGAATCGGTTTAAAAATGATTAGTTTTAACAATTTTTTATAAATAAAAAAATATATATGCTTCATTAGGTTTTTTTTTTTAAATTTTAGTTGATACTTAGTAAGCCGTTCTGTAAAAAATTGAAATGCATTTTTCTACAACCAAAACATTTTGAAAAAGAAAAAAAAATAATAGGTCGGATTAAACCTTTTTTAACCCGGAAATTGTTTATGAGACAAATCTAAATTAATTCTTTTCTAAGTTATCCGGCATATTTTTGGATGATTATTTTTTGTATGATCCTGAGTCAGAAGGGTGACGAAATATTTAAAGATAATGAAAACTTGGGGGGGGGGGGAAATATTTAATCCGTTTATTCAGAAACGAATACAAACAATGACAGAGAATTATTAAATAAGAAATGAAAGTCTGTGGGGCAATTATTAAATTTTTATTTTTACCTAAAACTGCAAAATTGTCTTTTACAACATATGCAATTAACCATTAACATTCCCAATGGCTAACGGAGACAGACATCTTCACACATCCTAAGTTTTATTTTTAGTAGTTCCAGAATTGTCTTCATATGCCCCAACATAGTCTTTCTTCTCTTCATTGGTTATTATAGACTGCTTTTGAACAAGGTAGCTTTTTAAATAAGAATAACATTTTCTTATTATAAAATGATGATGAAATTTTCCACATTTAAAAAGTTCAATACTTCTTATTTTTTTCCTTTTTTGTATAGCTTACAACGATTTTCCCTGGCTCAAAATATTGCAATTGTATTTGATTATCTTGATCATAAGCTATAAATAATCTATTTCGTTTTAATTTGACTGATTCATATAAAATCCCATTTTCTTGACAAAAGAAACTAGAGATTAATAATACCGACCTCGGTTTTCTACCATTGTTTTCTAATTCTCGCATATTTTTAAATAACTCTCTAATGTTTTCATGGTTAATACGTTATTATATAACACTTTCACATTATTTTTCAGTACTTTGGAACTTCCTCTTGTGTGCATGCTTTGAGAAGACAACATTGTTTGTAACCAATGCTAGATACAGTCTGCCAGATCTACTACAATTAGTTTACTATTTCATGTAAAATATTAGACCATTTATTAGGAAATTTCAACTACTTGATTAACAATATTAAACATATACCTGAGGAAAATTTAGCGTTGAAATTTTAACATTTTCCAATTAAATGAACAAATAATGAAGGATTCAAGGCTCCTTGGACGGTTCATATAAGCAACATTTTCACGTAAATAAAAAATGGTAAATAAAATAAAAAAATATTTTTTCTTTTTACAACAATTAAACATTTTAAATTAAAAAAATTAGTTGTATAGATAACATATCAGGTATCAGTTTGAAGGTAATAGACAAATCGTTGTGCTGTTAATTGACAAAAATAAAATTTCATAAAATATATTTTTTTTTATGTCAAAATCTTTCCAAGATAACTTGATTTTTTTAAGTTTTTAAATAAGGGCTGGTACAGACCAAGAGAAATATATTTTACTTAAACCAAAATGTGCACTAAGTCAAAACTCAATGCATCTGTGATTAGTATTTTTTTAAACATTTAATTTCATCAAATTTAAAAAATTCTATTTTTTGACTTACGCAATAGTTTTAATCATTTTCAAACGGTTAAAATAGGGAAAATATTAGATTTTTGACATTTATAGTTCAAAATTGAAGAGATGAGTGGATTAAGGTGTTATGTAACAAACATAAATAAATAAAAAAAAAAAAAATGAATTCAGTGTTTATTCTTGTTATAGACCGGGAAATGAGTGTTTCTATGTGTTTGTTTCTATTTACTTAATTTTATTTAGTTTTTAATTTAATTTATATTGTGTAAACGTAAGCCAGTTATCACAATTATTTTATGCTACTATTGCTAAATTGTACCCAGTATTTTATTTTGTAAAATAATAAAAATTTCAAATTTAATAATCCTTTAACTGGAAGATTACTGTTGAGAAAGGTAATTATTCTCCTACAATGTATGACTATTAGAAAGTTTTTACTCAATAATGACATTAATATTATAATATATTAGCAAGTAAGACAAATAGGAGAAAATTATATGTCAAATATAGGTTTTTGTTATCAACAGCCTGAAGATGGGGGAAATCTCCCGAAACGTTGCTGTATGATATGAAATAAACTATTATAGTTTAATAAGGAAGAAATTGCGTCATTCACTAAATCCAGTTAAAAATTTCAATTTGAAAATGCCTAGATTCAATGAAGAACTTAACCAAAGATTCAATATAAAAATTTGAAATGTTAGTGTAATTGATATTTTATAAAAGAAATTCACTTGCGGACTCTCAGTAAAATTAAAAAAATAAATTATTTATTTATACTGGATGATTAATTGTGCAGGCGACCAATTGAGGAAGTAAAATTATACATCAAACTTTCCTATGATAAAATCATTTGTGCAAAGAAGTATGTAATATAATATAATGTTACAGAGGTTAGAGTACCGACAATCTTCAAAGAGTAGATGTTATTTTTACACTTTTGTGCCCGTAAGCGTTTACCAAAAGCTGTAATCTAGATGTGTGCCGCGTGCTCCCGGCTCAGTCAAAATTATAGACATCTCAAGCCTTAGTTCCACAACATTTCACTTCACATCAACTTATTCCCAGCAGGTGGTGAGGATCTGCACGCTTTTGGTACCGAGTCTAATAGGAGAAGAAATTATTTATAATATCCAGTGTAATATCATAAAAAATTAACCATAAACTAAAATTGCTAGATAAAATTTGTAAAAAAACATTCTATTCTTGAAGAAAACAAGTTCAAAGAATTACATATACCCGAAAAAACGGGATTGCTCTGATTTTTCATCATGGCGTACGGATTCGGTAAAAAAAAAATTCGAGAATCACAAATGTATTCAAAATTCAGTATTTAAATAGATTTTATAAAATTCTATTGGAGTTTAGAACGTAAGATTTCAATCGATTAAACGGAATACTACACGGTAACATAAAATGAGTTATAGAGAATTAGTGTTTTTTTTTTAAATTGTTTATTTAATATCTAATCTATATTTCTTTTTTTTTATTAGTATTTTTTTTCTGTTTCCAAATTCAAACTAATATGTGTCATTATCAATTAGATTGAATGTATAATAATTATTTACGATAGACTAAAAATATGGATGGAAAAATATATCTACAAAATATTTCAATATTAAATGTTTACAGAAGTGTATTATCAATAATAGATACTTTATATTTCTTTCAACATTTTTTAGTGTATATTTTCATTCAGAAAACTTTAGATTGAACCAATTTAAAAATCTCATTGGAGCTGGAGGCGTTAACCGCATTGAATATCACATTGAAAATAAAATTGCAGTTTTTAAATAACATTAATTTTTATTTTTATTTTTTTATTCTCTTCAATTAGATCCATTTATTTTAGTTGAATGACTCTTGTACTTCATAACTTTGTTGAGAGTATTACTTATTGTTTTAATTGGAAAATATCGTAGGGGGATAATATATGCGGTCAGCAAAAAAAATTAAATAAACAAAAATTATTTACTCATGCCGACGTTTCTATCCCTCATTATTTATTTTTTTGTTCAACTAATTCAAATCAGATACCTATCATTGCTATATTAAAATATAATTAATCTGTATTTCATTTAGTTATTGTTTCTTTGTTAGCATTTTTGTTTTGTTTTAATGCTCTGCTTCCAAATTTATATTATTATTGCAAGTATCATTGGGTGTATAATAGTTTATTTTATACATTTTTAAGTCGAAATGCCTGCTGATTTAAAATATACTACAAATGATTTTAAAAATATGGACGGAAAAATATGTTTACAAAACTCATCAATATTCAATGTTTACTGAAGTGTAATAGCAATAATAGTATAAATTAGTGAGCTTAAGAATTATAATACTTTGTTTTGTAAACGTATGATCACTACTCATTAATGATTCTTAACAATGAAAAGGTGATAAACTAATTTATAATTGTAGGAAACAGATTTTATTTTATTCTTTTTTTACTAATTGGTTCTCCTTTACTTATATAATATTTTTATAACTTCCGTTAAATGCCTTGAGAAAGGCTAGGATCATAAATCCTCCTAAACCAAGTAAAACTACCCAACAAACAAAACGAACAAGAAGAAAATGGAAGAGTCGACGCTGGGAACTCGTTACAAAAGGAGGTTAGAAGTTTAAGCCGGACATAGATATGAGGCCCTCTGGGACAGTTTATGTACTTTTCGAAAAGAGAGAGGAAAATAGAATGAAAAAGAGGGAGAGAGAGTGAGAGAGAGAAAGGGAGGGAGTGAGAGAGTGGAAAATAAAAGAGGTGGCGAGGGAGGGCGGGAGTGGCGCGGTCTCCGATTGGTCCGTTCGCGCGGGTCCCCCATCACTCTTCTCTCTCACTCTCCCGCGCTCTCTCTTTCTCTGAGTTATTTTTTCTACTCTTTCTCTTTTTTCTTTTTTTTTTCCTTTCTGTTCTCTCCCGCTGAATGTATCTGTTTTCGTGACCAGGGGTGGGGAGCAGGTCGCCCCAGAGATCCCCCAGTCACCGAACCAGACGCGATCCGGTCGCACGTTTTCGGATAACCGATGCAACAGGTACGTCATTTACAATGTGTGTACTAGCAAACAGCGGATAACGAATAGTTGTTAATTACGAAATACCGCCTATGAACCTGCGTACAAATAATTACCGAAAATATGCTATAAAACTTATTAAAAAAAAAGATTAGTCATTTAAATTAATTCTATTGCCCCGACCTATTGATACTAAAATATACAAAACAAACTACCCATATAGTTTAAAACAGTTTAATGTTTTCAACATTTCAACAAGTTCAGAAACTGATATAATCAATCAAGAAATTAAAGAATTATATGATGACTTCCAATTTTATGTTTTTGAAGAAAATCTTGTAATAAAGAATCCAGGTTTGTATAAATATAACGTTTGATGTTACATCGGTGTTAGAAATTGCTTCGATATTTTTGTATCAATCTAAAATAAATTTGGCATATTATGCTACCATAGCTAATTGTTAAGAAGAAAATCCTCAGTAAAGATAAAGAGAACAATATTTGTTTGAATTACTTCTCACAATGCTGAAAAATGATGAAATATTTTTCTTTTCTTTTTCCAAATTCAACCCCCCACTCTTTGGACATTAAAACGTAACCGTATTAAAAAGGCTTTTCCTTATCTTAGAAATTAAACCCCTCATAAAACAATATTAAAAAGAAATATAATTTAAATATTTTTTTATTTTTAATTATTTTATATGAAGTGTCAAGTAATATTACAATTCATTTACTGAACAGTAAACAGAGAAACAATTTATTTATAGAATGATTAATTGAAACTAAGTATATTATAATAAATATTTACTACTTTTCTCCCGTACCTCTACACCGTACATTAGTCAATTTTTTCCTGTATGTTTCTACTCATTTATTATCTTAAAAATCTTTTATAAAAATCTCTTATGTACAATAAGCAGATCAAAACAGTCAAAATATAATAAAATTTAGTATCCTCAAAAACGTCGAATTTACGCATCAATTACAATATAAAATAAACGATTATTAGCTCTAAATACAATGTGATACACAAAACTATTTAAGAAATATGACATAGCTATGCATGTCATATTTTGAATATAGAGTAAATGTATGTTTATTAGAATAAAAATTTTCACAACTAAAAATAAATAAATAATGAAAACCGAGGCTTGTTTAAAATAACATAAAGACTGAACTGAGTTTAATTTTAATTGATAACCTTATTATAACTTTATATTATATTAAACCATTTATGAACTTCAATTAAGTTTCGATAAAAAACGATTACAATATAAAACGTGAAGTGGGTTCTAGCAATAACAACCGAAGTAAATGAATTTGAAAAACAAACGGATTTCAGTATCGAGTATAAAAAGATATATGGTGTAATGATAAACAAAACAAAACTTCCCGGCCTCTTAGAATATTGTTTGTTTTTCCATGTAAAATTTAATTTTTGACAGAAAATTGAAAACATCGTGATTGGTTGTTCCTCCTAGTCACAACATTCATAAATTTTCTATTAGAAATAGATTTGTGTGTTTGTGTGTATATATATGTATTCCAGAACAAAATTAGTGCATCACATTGTATTTTATGTTTGTTCGGTTTCTTGTTGATTAGAATTAAATAAAATCAGTCTAACTAGCATTGATATTTGTAAATGTTGTTGATGAAGTTAAGATCATAATATGAGAAGCTGTTGTTTATCTATCACATAATGTGAAAAATTAAGTGATGCACTACATTTGTCCAGAAGTATATATGTGGAAGAAAAATATGAGATTAATGTTATTAAATATATTGTAAATAAGACGAATTCAGATCTCATTATAAATATGACTCTTTTTTCGAATATTAGTGGAAAAGTGGTGAATAATAACAATGACAATTTCTAACTTAACTAATTTAATTCTCTTTCTAGAATCTAATGTGTTAAAATGTATGCTAGAGTGGACACCGAAAGGTTGTGAAAATAAATGAGTCTTTTGTAATGTTGAAATAAGAATAAATATTGTTATGTTTCAAATTCTCTTTTTAAGTAAGGATTTATAGTAAAATAAATAAATAATACAATAATAATGTATATAAACAAATAATAATTGAAAGTATAGTGAAATAAATCCCTATTCTCATTCATACTAAAAACGAAACAACAAAGCAAAAACACAGCGAACAATATACAGATTATGGAAATTTAGTAATAATGTTTCTTACTATGATAATAAATAATGCATAATTAGTAACTTTAACAATAATGTATCTTTCTATACTATACAGGTCTTCTGCATGGTGCTTGGTTAAACCAAGTAACAACTTAATAATAATTATGTCGTTAGTAAATATTAGCGTCATAGTTATAAATTCTTTCTTGTTTATAAGACTCATTCTTTATTTTAATTAAAGTTATCGTTACAAAAAGTTATTTTCAGTATTTTCATTTTTAAGACATTCTAATTTTATTATGTCAAATAACTGAATTTTATTTTCAAGGTCATAAATTTAAAATAACAATCGTTTCTCTAAAGGTTAAGTTGATACAATTTAATAGTTCTAGCATTAAAAATGTTTTGTGCTCAATATTTATTTTAACCTATAAAAATAAATAAATTCTCGAACCCATAAACTTGTTAGTATAAACAATAGTATGTGAAAAAATGAACATTTCAATAAGAAATATAAATGAAAATGAGAATTAAAGAATTGCAAATGTCAGGAGGATTAAGGGATATTGAAAAATAAGATGCTTCAAATTTATTGGTTTAGATTATTTCATTTTTTTGCATTTACCCCAAAAGGATGGGGGGGGGGTTAGAAACATATTTCAAATATTATTAAAACATTGAGTTGTCCTTAAGAATTGAAAACATGCTTGTAGTTTTATCGTTATAATATTTATTTTGATTTCTGCAAATTAAAATTTGATAATATATTGTTACACATTTAATAGAATTTTGCCTGTAATGTATATTACACTTATTCAAGAATTTTTGAAACCTATCGTTGAATATATCTCTGAACTTACACAGCAATATGAATTCAACTAAGTATTGTATATTTCTCTTTCTTTATTGTCATTTTAGTTTACTTTGTTTTTATTTTTCCTAGTTTTGATGTATTACCTTTCCTAAGTTAGTACTTAATGCCTGTAACATTGTTTTTTGAATAAAAAGAAATAAAGGCCGTCTTTAACCAAGTAGGAGCCCACGGCACTCGGCATATGTGTGCCCTTTATTTATGAACAATTTGTGATAATCAGCAACAATAGACAATTAGAATCATTATTTTGTTTTATTTTTGAAATATAAAAACCATTAAAAAATATATTTAAAAGTACTTCTCTTGACTTTCGATTGGCAAAATCATAAACTACTCTTTCTAAATCAGTATAAATTTTTTTTATTGACATGAATAATAAGCTAATCAATCTATCTTGAAGCAATAGTTCTTTTCTGTTCATTCTTGATTCGTTTTAAGTTATCAATGTTTAGAGTAACGGAGGCCTGTGGATCACGGGATATAAAGTAAAATTTTCTCTTTTCTTAAGAAATTCTTTTTCTTAGTCAATTTTTGTAACAATCTCCTTACCAGATCAGGTGAGCTATTCGGTCAGAATTGTAATAATTAACTACAATTCATTGCCATGCATTCAAACTCCCTTGAATTTAAAGTATATGAGCCGTAGGTTGTCAAAAATGGCTAAAAAAGTACTGAGTCTGTTAAAGATTTTCTTTTAAGCTATTTAGCTGGTAATTTACTTTTTTGATGGCTGTTACTTCTCCGCTAGGAACGGAATAATGGATTCATAAAGCTTAAAGAAACCTATGCGCAACTTATGCCGATATGATAGAACATAAAAAATCGAAGCAATTTTATTTTCATAATAATTGTAGAAAATTATTCAGTAACTCTTTTGACAATGATCGGAAATTTCGAATTTTTTGGCCATAAATCTTTCTGTATCAATTCCTTGGCAGGACTCTTTCTTAATATTTTTTTTTTTTTTAACACAGGAAGTAGTTATTTGTGAAGACTGAAATAATAAAACATATATCATAAAATTAAGTGCAGCGATACAATTCATTTCAAACATCAACCTGCCAAATAAATGTACAAGCCGATTCTCTAAAATGATTAAACAGTTGATTTTCAAAGATTTAGCTAATTGTAATAATATATATATTACGGGTGTTATATATATTACGGGGTCAATAAAGGTACAAAATAGTAAACAAATATTTAATGGTAACCAATGTTTCGCTTTTTCGCTTTACTTTGCAGGGCAAAATTAAAATACACAAACAAAGAAAATTAAGAAATTATACAAAAAAAAAAAAAGTATGTTCCTAAGAGATTTAACAAAAGTAAAAACAATATTATTTGTTTTCCTACATTATTTTCTTGTTATTACCAACCCATATTGAATAAACATCTATCCAGAGTAAATTTCGAACCATCTGATAAATTGTTAGTATCGAACATTCACTCTTTTAATAAAATATATATAAACATTTAATTACTAAGGGTCACTGTTAGTGTAAGGATATAATTGAACACATTACCTATCAATAATAATTATAAAAATCTTTATTACAATTTATAATATTTCCAAATGTTTATAATATATTGGAGAAAGATAGTCCGGGTGGCGGTCAATAAAGGTTTCAAAATAGTACCAAAAAAAAATTTATTGTTAAACAACGTTTCGTTCGTCAGAGCTTCGTCAGGGCTGATAAGAATGACATTCAGACAATTTATTACTGTTTTATTGACAATTTATTATTATTGCCATATTTATATAAAACAATAAGTACTGAAGGAAACCTTCGAAAAAATGTCAGAAGTTAAACTGTTACAAGAAAGAAAAAGTTTGCCAAGTATTCCTTCATCATCATTCCTAGTATTTTTTATCGTCTTATTTTTTTTTTTTTTTTGAGATTTATTATTTGTCTATAGCGAATCTTATTACCTATATTTGAAGGTTAGTGATCTGTCGTTTGAAACAAAAATTTTGTAATGAGCCGTTGTTGAAATACAGATTTATCTAGAAAGGAGCTTTAACAAATGAACAGTCAAAAGTAGTAAGCACACACTGATGAAGTTAATACCGCACACATTTTACACTAATCCAAAACTTCTGTCCAATGCCGGGTCAAATCGGATAAGCCGTTTTCGAAATATAGGTATACCGAGCAAAATAGGTTTATTCATGCGTAAGGCGTAACTGAAGGAATCTGATGAAATCAATATGGGACCATTACCAACTACCAAATACCAACTAGGTATTTAATCGTACAACCCCGGAAAATATAATCAAAATCAGAAATGATTCGATAGATTATGCCCGAGTATGATTCGATAAGTTTGACTGCACAGACACGGAACCGAAAAAAATTGGTTTAATTAACATTTAGAATATAAAATGCGGCTAAAAATTTTAGATTCTGAGAACATTTCCTGCATGAAGATAAAGCTCCTCAATTTACGGTAGTGAGAAAGCAAAAAATAAAAATATAAAACCACGTTAAACCCTTTGCTTAGTAATCTTTTTGTTATATAGATGATGTATTGAAAATAATAACTAAACGGGAACTAACATATTGTTAACTAGACCTATTGGTTATAAGCATGTATTTAATATTCTAGAGGCAGGCCTGGTGATTGAGCTTTCAAAAGACTGAATGGTTTCCTGGGATAATTACCTGTAGAAAGCCATTATAACTGAGAACTGTTAGAAATAGTACGCCTTCGTGTTGGCTAACAGACTATCTTTATACAGCTTTGTTAAATTATTTTTTTAGTAAGTAATAACTTGGCTTAAAAATAAATTCGAAATTAAGTTATAAATAAAAAAAGTACACGAAGAGGTTAATGATAGTAATAGAGGTATAATATATTGGGCAAGTTTCATATATTCATCAATATTACTATCCGAGTTACATTACACATTTTCTTAATTTCAATACAACCAAGAAAGTAAGAATAGTTTTTAAATAGTGATATTTAGATATCATTTTACCTTAGGATTTTTTTTTTATTAATAATTACAAACATTATCCAAATAGTGTCAACCTTTTTTACTAAAACATATTACTTTCGGCCGATCCAGCCATCATGAAGGACAATAGCATAAAATAATAGCTTTAATTATATCTAATTTTCAATAGTAACAAAACAGTACTAATTATAATTTGCATGCCTTAATTTTAATATCACAGCCGTACATTGATACACAAATTTCCAGGCTATTATGCCCAAGTCAATTAGTTAAAAAATCACTAGTTAAAAATCACACTTAAAATAAACCTGTAAAACTCAAACATAAGCCATGTTTTCCAACGATGCCCATGTTTTACACCACACCTCAATAGCTGAGGACTAAACCAAGATATCTCAGAATCCTTGGAGACGATGATAAAATAGAATTGGTGTTTCAGTTTTTGAAATCACAAAATTTACTAACAAAAATATAACTTGATCGGAAGGAAAAAATAATAAATAAAAAAATAATAATAATAAAATAAATAAATAAAATAATAAATAATCAAATTAAAAAATAAATAAAATTTAACGAAGATTAGAAAAATTAAATAAAATATATATGGCGTTGATGACCAATGAAGTTCGGTGCCACTAAACGAACAACCAAACAAACAAACATATTTGATAGTGATAAAGTTGCACCATTTTATGATTTAATTTACCTATTTTTCACTACAACATTTCTTAATAATTTCTATCCTTCACGATATTCGTATTATTATTAACAATTGACTTGATATGATTTTCATTTCGTGACTTGATTCTTGGTCATCACCCATCATTTAATTTAATGGTTCGAAATTTACACTGGATATGTATTGAATATGGGTTGGCAATAACAGGAAAATAATATAGGAAATCAAATAATATTGTTCTTACTACTTTTTAGATCTCTTAGGAGCATAATTTTTTTTGGTATAATTTCTTACCTGCTTTGTATGTGTATTTTAATTTTTCCCTGCAAAGTGGAGCGAAATATTGGTTATCATTAAATATTTTTTACTAGTTGTACCTTTATTGACCGCCACCCGTAATATATATATTATTACAATTAGCTAAATCTTTGAAAATCGACTGTTTAATCATTTAATTTAATCATCATCAGAAACGGGTTGTACATTTATTTGACAGGTTTTATTAATTTAATAGTTCTCATATAATGACCTAACAAAACCAAATCATAGGCGTGGCCAAGTACGGGTATATTACACTCCACAACTATACTATTTTCTGTTATAACTAACTACTTTTGTAATGAACTTTTCCATTGTCAAACTAAAGGAAAAAAAGGGAATTTCATATTTTAAACATTAATGGACGTTTTTTTTTTAGAATATTACCAGTTCGTATTATATTAAATGTTTTGGACCAGTGGTCCCCTACCGATGGTCCGGTAACACATAATTTTGTGAGGATTTACTGTTAGAATTATTTCATTAATTATCTAACCTAATGTTTGTCCCAGGTTAAAGGTTTTAATAGGCAAATGCCCAATGAAAGTAAATGCAAAATGGACTTTTAATCTACTCAATTTTTCCGAGAAAAAAAAAAGCGGTACCCTCCATTGCTTTAAGTAGTGAGTGGGTGTGGGCAGCACATGGTTTCCGGCGTAGTGGTCCGTTAACTCCTACGGGTTGGGGACCACTATTTCGGACAAGCACATCGGTACAGGGTTAGCTAATATCTGAGCCAAAATTTACCTATATAAAGAAAATAAAGTTCAAAGTTTTTGTAGATTTATGAAAAGAAAAAATGGATTATAAGTCTGGTTTAGAATATGTTATAATATTTTCACTGGGAAACGTGTGATTAATGAGTTGTCTTTTTTCTAACCTCACATCATTTATAATTATCAAATAATACAATAAATAATCTAAAATATATACTCATATATAAAATGTCCTTCCTTTCTTGCATGAGGGAGTGCTTGGGGGGCTAGATCCGCTGGAATTGGGAATATTTGCCCAGGAGCCGCTACCCCGGGAGTGGAGGAGATGTTACATAAATGGGGAGGGACCGCCCACTGGTTGTGATTGTGACAATAAGGAAAAATTAGTCAACTTTTATAAGTTTTTATTTTCATACTGGAATCGTTCACAAAAATCATAATGTATTATCTTGTTACAGATGAAAAACCCGATTCCGAAGTAAACTAAAGTGCTGAGAACAAAGTGATCCACCGCTGTCGATGTGAAGGAGCCGATGTGCGACATGCGTGGGAAGCAGCAAATCGAGGAGGTGGAGGGAGGGGAGGAGGAGGAAGAGGAGGAGGAGTATCGGAGGGCCGGCGACGGAGGCGGGTTCTGGATGTCCGCCGTCAATGCCGCCTCCGGGATGGACATGATACCCGAGTCCGGCTTTATATCCAGCCAGCCCTCCATGGCCGAATTCATCCTCCCGCACCACATCACCGGTGGTGAGCCCAGTCCCGGCCCCTATCCCCAGCCCATCGACCCACAGCAGTCCGTACAGGAGTACCCCTGGATGAAGGAGAAGAAGACAGCCAGGAAGAGCAACCAGCAAGGTTAGTAACGTTTGCATGTTTTTTATTCAATTAGATAATCCGACAATATGGATTGGATGAAATGCTAAAACCGAATTACCAATAAATTATTTACAAAATATAGATGCAAAGTGCTGAAGTAAGGAGATAAGTAATACAATTTATTGGCGGTGCCGGTTCGAATCCGGCCTGGGACGTTGACTTTTTTCATTGAGTGGTGGTCCCACAAAATGAAGAACTTTGACCCCCAACCATGGTTAGGCAGTATAGGACTCCAATGGGAGTCTTGGCCGAAAAAAAAAAAAAAAAGTAATACAACTCACCCGCGAACATATTGTTGGAAATATTAATATTCATTTACGAATCATTTAATTATTTATGAACATATAAGTACTTTTCGACACATTCATTTAACTTGGTTGCAATGCACTTGGTTATGCCCTTGAAAACGTTAGGTCCGAATAAGTATAATGCTAATGTTAACAGCTAACTAAATAGTTTCTAACATTAATTTTGTATTAAAAATTTTGCAAGGATTTTAGGTAATTCGCTCTTATTTAATTCAGTGTAGGTTCACATTTTTAATAAAAACCAAGAAGATTATTTTTTT
This sequence comes from Halyomorpha halys, assembly GCF_000696795.3. NCBI lineage: Eukaryota > Metazoa > Arthropoda > Insecta > Hemiptera > Pentatomidae > Halyomorpha > Halyomorpha halys. The sequence continues at coordinate 814,011 of NW_027110197.1, forward strand.
TTCTGCATTTTTGTTTTGTCACACTTCAAATCAAATCAAATTAGTGTTCAATGCCCTCTAAAACATAGAAATACCTTCCTTAAATCTTAACAGGTAAAAACCCTATGCTGGAATGCGGGCTGAAACATTAGGTTTAAATAAAAACTAGAACTAATTGTTTTATAATTACAATGTATCCATATACATATTTTTTTGAACAAATTGAATTAAATGTCACCTCAAAATTTCGTATCCTTCGTTCAAATAATCTTAGGAAGGAGTGGCAAAGGTTTCAGTCAAATATAAATATTTTTTTCCATAGTCAACATTCCCTTATTTTGTAAAAAAACTTAAGATTTGTTTCAATTGATTTCTGGGCGAATAAGTTATTTGGCATTTTTACGGTTTTAAAATTCAGGCAGGTATTTTAAAATTTGTATAACCAAAGTAGAAATCTCATTTAAAATTAGTGTTATTTTTCTTTATAAATTCTGCAACTAAACAACGCAAATGTTCGGCGAAGTTTAAAGATTTTAGGCAATCACTTTAAGCCGATTAATCTATCTTATCGATATTAAAACTTTTTCAGTAAACAGTGAGTAGAGAAGGCTCAAACATGAGTCATAGATACTGGGACCTATCTAGCATGACTAAGGTTAGCAACCTACATATTGTGGGCTGTCTACGAGGCAGCATTACTCAGTATAGATAAGGTACAGTTAACAGCTGTTGCGAAGATGAACTTTCCAAGTTCGTCCATAAAATGCTAATGAAGCTTCCTCAGCTTCTGGAATAGTTCACGAACAGCGATCGATCCCGGCCAAGTTTTAACTTACAACTTAACTTCCTCATGGAAGAAAATTCTTGAGCTGAGAAAGTTGGGGATGTGATGTATATGTGTCAGAGCTACTAGAAACTTTCTTAAAAGAAACTAAATCATGAATTACCCTATTTTTATTTTAAAATGTACTGTCAGACAATTAGGATTTTTTGAATATGTATTAATCAGAATCTAATTTATTGATCTTTATTTAAGCCAAATTACTTATCTACCAGGCCATAAACTAGGTAATAATTTCTTCAGTCTTCTTTTTTTTTTAGCTCAGGTAGTTGTAAAAGATCAATGAATATTGAATAAATATTCAAAACCTAATGATAGTTTTCCATCAAGTTTAAACATGCGCTCTCTCACTTCACCAAAAAAGTTTTTTTCAACGACTGGATTATAAAATTCTTCTTTGTTTACGGAAAGATTCTCGCGATAAATCTTTAGGCATCAAGTTAATAAAACAAATCCGCAAAAAAAAATATTCAATTAGGAAACAGTAACATTTAGTGACAAAGTTAAGGCACTTTGTTACCAATTTAATTTAAACAACCAGATTACAAAATATTCCTTAGTGAAAAGCGATTGATTTCTTAGGCGCTGCAAAAAAAGGAAAGTATTATAGTAGATTTTTTACGTTCTTGGACTTGAGAACTGCGGGCGGCCCCACGAAAGGAAGAACTTGACCCCCACCATGGTTAGAATAGGTTGCTCACGTCTAGATAACCCCATCGTGTTTCATAAATGACCAGGATAAAAAAATTAATAAATAAAAATTACTAAACAAACGTACATTATGTTAAGAAAAAGAGCTCAATGAGAGATTCATCTTTTTATTCAACCATATCATAATTGACCATCTTGATAATTTTTAGTCTCACATTGACTATCTCCTCATATTTTTTCAAGATTATTGATTGAAATATAGTGAATTTGATCTTTTGGATCAAATATTCAGACATATTTTATGATGATGATTCTATATTTTTTAAAAATATATTTACAAAAAATTTAGATAAAATTAAGTTTAACCATTTTATATTTTTCATTGTTAATGGTTGTGAATATTTACCCACGCCGATTATCTCGCTAACAGACTGTTTAAGAAAAAAATATTGTATTATCATGCGTAGTGCTTACAACAATGCAATAATTATCTGTCCAATTTTGTGTGCTTCTTTTACTCATAGAAATAATAGGGGTATTCATGATGTGTCAAATGTAAAATATTTTACCATGTTAAATGTTATAAGTATAGGATTGTGAGCAGCCCTATTTAAAGTAATGTTAAATATTAAATCCATAAGAGCTCCTAGCAGATTTTCTGAACAACTTGTTTTACAACCTTTCTTTCCAAAACTTCATGTCATTGTTTACATCTATGTTTTGATTCATTATTTTTATTGTCATCCATTGCTTTATTAGTTATTAAAACATTCAGAACAATACTAACACAAGCTACGAGCAAGTAACCTAACACGACGACTAACAAAGTAGTGACGGGCTCAGCTGGTCTGTTACATGACGTCATTCTCCATTTAACAGACCTAGTAACTGACTCTCAACCATGTTATATGTTATATCGTCTTGACATGGTAAAAGAAGGAATTATTTATCCATTGAACATGTTAAACTAAAGATCATGAATAAATGAATACCCCTAATAAAGGCTTAGTGAACCCGAAGGTTCGGTGCTTAAACCACCAAAGGTTCTCTAAATATGTACACCTTTCCAGTGACGCCCATACAAATCCAAATCAACTAAATCAGTTTAAATGCAATCCTCCCATCTACGTTTCGGTCACCCCTCGGACCTTTACCCGTTGATTAACATTTTAAGGATCCGCTCATTACTAAGACCCATTACCTGCAAATATGCCGTGGTGAATTATTTTTACAACCTACATGTAACCTGTAACAACATACATGTGACTTGATTTATTTTTACCGGATGCAGTTCCCTTATTTCAGTGATATGTAGCCTTCTTAATTGTCCCTTTAATTAATCCTTTTTCGGTCCGAATATTTTATATCCTTTATCTTTTAAAAAGGAGATATAATAAATTAAAGGTTAGAAATTTTATGTTTTATTATTATAATTTTAAATTAATTGATCAATCAGGAAAAATAATTTCTATACACATTTTCTAACAGGAATTAATAACATCATGAAAATAAAAATTGACTTTAAACTTTTAATTTTCCCCGGTATGGTAGCTTGTACTTTGCAACCCAACTTACGAAACGTTATAAAACTTAAAATATTACCATTCTTGGTCACAGAGCAATTCTTGGGAACTTCTAGTTTGGAACAGTGCCCATTGTTCCTAGGTTTCCATTGTTGACAACAATCAACAAGATGAATGTCAGATTGCAAGAACTGTCTCAAAAACCGCACAAAGGAATTGTCCATTGCAAGCTTTTCTCTAAAATTGATTACTAAGTAAAATGTTGGAAGGTATTGGTCCTCTGAAACTGGTTATTTAATGTATCGAGTCGGATCAGGAAAATTTATTAACTAAGATGAGATTTGCTTTAAATTATTTTATCATTCAAAAGTTGTAATTTTATTAAAAATTATTTTATCATTCAAAAGTTGTTAGTATATGGCAGCAATATTCTCTATCCTTTTTTACTTCCTCACTACCAAAGGTGGAGAAGTTTTCTTATTCGTCCAGGTAATGAAAAATATTTATATTTTATGAACATTTGAAAAAAAAAAATTGAACTTCGTGTATGGGCTTATCGGTTGAACTAATAATTCAATTTTGATGAAATTTGAGATTGTTCGGGTTGGTACTAGGTTGGGACCTTTAAGCGGATACAATCTACCTTAAAATTACCTTCAGGCAATGAAAGAATATTTGTGTTTATTATGTATACATGCTCCTATTGTTGTATTATGTATTGGTTTCTGTATAAGATAATAAAAATAATGGAAGGTTAAGAGAAAAAAATAGCAATTAATTACCTATCCAATAGAAATTTCCCTATAAATAATAATTTCAATATAACATAATAAACCTTATAATTACGTACACAAAAATATATTATTATGTAACCAGAATTTGCAGACGTTTTTGTTTTTTATTTTGTTACCTGGGCTTTCCCAAATCTTATTTTACAAGTGACTATTGAAACAAAATCAAGTTTTTTTAATAATTTATTTATTCATATTTACAACTGTATACATATATACACATCAAGTAAATTTGCTGTAAGTGATATTATGACATGATAAAAACATGTGGAGAATCTACCTATTGATAGAACTCCAAAAACATTTCTAAAGGAGCAGATCTCGTGGCCATCTTCTTTTCAGACGTCTAGGAGGATTATTAGATAGTGAAGGAGAAGCCAGGTTAGAAACGAGTTGGTTTGGGTGGTTGGGAAGTTTATTATGGAAGGATTGGTATCTGGTTCTGGCCAAATCGGCAACATAAGGGACATTGAGGTCCTGATGGATGATTTGATTTGTGACAAAGTAAGGAGCATTAAGGATTTTACGAAGGATTTTGGACTGTAAGGATTGGATTCGAAAGGAATTAGATGGTTTAGTGGAGCCCCTAAGCTCAACTCCAAATAGGCCTTATAATAGTCATGTAGATCAAGTCTTTAAATCAAGTTTAAAATTATTGAAATTCATTATTATGAACAGTTTACAACATTAATATTTTATCATTCATCGATCACGGATATTAATTTTAGCTATATTTATTTTAAAATTTGTAGATATTTTATTATTATTTTATATGAATATTACAAATGATATATTAATTTGTAGTTTTTTTTTTCGTAAGAAAGATTTAAAAATCACATCATCTCACAAGGAATGAGAAAACAAGCAAAAGAACCAAAGATGAAACAATTAAATACTTTTATACTTTACAACCCCAGTATCACTCCAATATAGGGGTTATTGCCTATTAACAAAGAATAATTCTCATTAACTAGCAAAGTTAAGCTCTTAGCAAATGTGAAAAAGAAAAGCGTGTAAAAGGAATATAAAAAATTTATAAAACATTGTTCTGATTAAACCGAAATATTTCATGAAAGTACTCGGTGATGGGCAATGGAAAAGTTAATGCGTAATTTTGCTGTTATGTTTTACCATTAATTCTTTAAAATGAGCTGATTCCTTTGCTAATTATATTTTATCTAATACCTTACAGTTTAATATTACCCAGTAATTTACCATGAACGAACACTTTCTGAGTCCTTAGCAATTTTTCGTTATGGAATGAAACGAGATTGAAATACATATTAATTTTAAATTGAACATTAAAATTATTGAGCTGGTTATATTCTATATTGGTTCATTGTAATTAAATCAATACTATCATTAATAATTTTAAAAATTCAATTTAGATAAATCGCTAAAGAATTAATGGACAATAAAAAAGTTGAACTGAGAATCGGATAGAACCAATGGGAAAAGACATGGATTCCTTAACTAACGAATGTGAACATGATACGCAACGAATCGAGTGTAATTAAAAACTCTATTCTTCATTTTTATATGAAATATCACAAAGACTATTTTTATTTTTATTATTTTTGTAACTAATTTAGAAAGTAAAATGCATTTAATAGGACTAAAATTTTTTTAGCTGTTTTTTGATATTTTAAACATTAAACGTTGTTGCGTAAAAAGATACTGTAACAATATGATGAACGAATGAGTGTTTTTCTTATTTTTATTTGTTCACTGTTTGGTTGTCCAATACCTAAATATTTTTCTCTTCTTTTTTTCTAAAGCTTATTCTTCACAAATCCCCTCTTCTTCCACCGATTCATCAATCATATTCTCAGTCTTTCTTTCACTCCTCATTCCTTAAATACCTTTTTTTGCTCTTGAATTATCAATCTTTTAGCCTGAGAAAAAGCGATTAAATCTTCGTCTATAGTTTTAAGGAGATTAACAAGAATTTGAAGTCTTAAAAAAGTTGTCTTATTTTATTGAATAGTGGTACATCTGACAGGAAAAATAATTATTTTTAAATTTATTTGACGTATTCTTAGAACTTTATCGTAGACTGACTTACTTTTAGACAACCATACTACCTTTGGGACAGTATCTAGAGAAACCACAGTAGAAAAATAAACTCTTGTCTAAGGCAATATCTTTGGACACATCAATTCAAAATAATAAGAAAAAAAAATGTTTTTGTCAGAAATATTTAAGAGCTAACATTTCTGGGCTTGAGATCCTATTCGCGAGCTACATTTAAAGGATAGGAGCGTAGTACACGATCCCAACCCGCGAACAGACAGTTCTCACGGACCTTCAACCTCAAGACAAAGACGAACAACAGTTATTGTTGCGGGCAGTGAACAGAGCAGGTGCCAGCGCAGATTGTTGCACCCAACCACCAATTATATGGAAGGCTTTGAGGCAATTAATGCAATCAAAGAGCACTAGCCCCCGTAGGCAGGCTGTCCCCGGGCAGCTAACAGTATCTTGCGGTCGGCCCCCGCGCTGCAGAGGATCCGTTACTTGTCGGGCTGCTCACCTTTCGGTCCTTTGTCTGAGATTACAGTTAGCATTGAACTCCAAGCAGGGGGTAGTCATCTCTTCTAGCTGTTGAGGAAATTCCAGCCACTTAACCTGGGTCTGACGACAGGTAGAGGCGGAACAGACTGGCGAACAAAGACTACGTCTATTGCACCAATCTCTTAAAAACTTAATAGTATAAGTTGAAGTTTAATTTTATTCTTAGGCCTCTTTCTAACGATAAATTTACTATTGCCATATACTACATATACTATGAGGCCTTATAGCTGAGCAGGCTCGGACTCAAGAGCACTTAGTTTAGAAGGTAATGAATGGGTTCGAATCACACTTGGGTCAGCTAGCTCTTGAAGAAGTGCAAAGGTGACTTATAACATTCTTGACGTGTCGAGGAAAAGTGTAAAGTTAATTTATAACATTTTAAATTCACTATCATGAAGAAGTGGCTTATAATATTTTAAATATACTATCTTGAAGAAGTATGAAGGTGGCTTCTAACATTCTGCTATCAGACCATATAAATAGTATTAGCTCCAAAGTATTTAAAAGAAAAAAAAATGTTTGATTAGTGTTTTCTCAAAATAATGTTTTCTAATTTAAATTATTGTTGATTAGATTATTTAATTTTTAAAATGATACACTGTCATATAGTTAAAGGGCGTAAAACAATGTGTTCATCAACACCAATTGTTTGTAAAGGATTCATGGTTTTCTATTTTAACCTATTTAGATCAGTTTTACAATTAGCAGTAAATTTTAAATGTTTTTCTTTGAACAAAGAATTTCATATTTACTATTAAGTTGAATATATACATTATTAGTTTATTGATAAATTGTATATTAATTTTTTATTTGCCAATTAAAATTAAATCTGTACCGCTGGAGGGTCAGGAGTTCAGTACTTTGTATGTGAGAACTGTTACTAGACCAAAGGTTGTGTAAGGGGGTGATTTGGCCAGAATCATGCTCTACTGCCAGATTTTACCCAATTAAAGGTACCCGATTTAGGAGAGTGGGGGAACCTATTGTTTGACAATAGATAATTTAAATTAAAACAGAAATATAATTTATAATCAACAAAAAATTTTAAATTACTTTTGAAAAACAATTTAATTTGGACGAACAGCCAATAAAACCGTTTTAACAAATTTTTATTTTTAAACTTGAGAACTTGGGTTTTTAGGTGAGAATATTTTTTATTTTTAAAATCAAATCACAGAAGTCTCGAAATATTGGATAGATTTTTTTTACATCAAAATATTGAAGTTTTGAAAAAATTGGATACTACGAAAACATCTATTCATTTAAAATTACTGTTCAGTTTATTTTCTCTAGGTCTACATACGCAACGGTTTTATGAAGGTGTAATGTATTTTAATAGAGGATAGTTAAAATTCATAAGCAATTTAATTCTTTTTCAATAGCTAATTCATATCGTATACACTGTCAAAAAAGGTGGCGGCCACTGCGGCTACTAGATGCCGGCTAGACAAACACAAGCAGGTAGCTCGAAAAGACATTGCCATAGATCACCCAGAAGCCGCACCCTTATTAGTCCAGTCAGTGAAAAATCGCTACCTGAAATTAGTGAGATACTTCAGGAGTCGGTCCTTCTGATCCCCCAATAACTACAGGTTTTCCTCTAATGCCTTACCTTTTTGTGGCAAAGATTGCGAAAGGAGTTCTATTGCTTCATGGTTGATTTACTGCTGCAGCTAGGTCTGCAAGCTGGCGCAATATATTTTACAAAATATCAACAAGGAATGAAGATGTCAATGAAGGACAGTTTGAGAAAATTTATAGTGGCTGTGCCTCGGACAAGGCATTAAAAGTCATTATTTTGTCTAAAACATTGATTTAGAGATGAAGTCCAATAATAATAATAATAATAATAATAACAATTTATATATTCAAATAAAATGTTAATAATACCTCAATAGAAAAGGAATCCTCTCATCTATACTACGGTCGACACCTAAGATGCTTACGCGTCAGTTTGTTGATGGAAGATGAACCTAGCTGAATTCTTATGCCGACTCTCTCATCTTCAGAAATATTTTTTCTAAATAATAACAATTATTCAAAATAATGTGGTGTTACAAATCCAAGAGCTAAGCCTTTAACCAAGAAGTGAGGCTAGAGCCCGGTTGTAATAAAAAAAAATAGCGTTTTGAACTATTAATTTTGTTTATTTATTGAAATTTATCAACTGTATAAAATAAATAAATTATTTTTTTTCTAAATACAATAAGTAAATATGAATGTTTCAAAATACGCGATATATAATAACAATTATTCAAACTAATAGTCTATTACAAATCCAAGCGCCACGCCTTTTACCAAGAACTGACCCTAGAGCCCGGTTATAATGAAAAAAAAAGAAGCTTTTTCAACTATTAATTTTGTTTATTTATTGAAATTTATCAACTGTATAAAATAAATAAATTAAATTTTTTTAAAGAATACTATAAGTAATTATGAATGTTTCAGAATACACGATAGATAATAACAATTATTCAAAATAATAGTGTATTATAAATCCAAGCGCCACGCCTTTTACCAAGAACTGTGCCTAGAGCCCGGTTATAATTAAAAAAAAAAGCGTTTTCAACTATTAATTTTGTTTATTTATCTAAGTTTTTAGTTTATCTCAGCAAATATGAATGTTTCAAACATCATTTTGAGAAGGAATCACCAAATTGTGGTACTTCAATCATTGCTATAAATTAAAAGACCCAGAGGCCATCTTCTTTGTCAACTATTAATAAATACGAATAATTCTACTTCTTACTATTAACGGTTTCATTTTGAATATGGCGCTGAAAACTTATTTGTTTTATTACTTTAACTTTTCCCAACATCTGATCGGCGTGATGACATTGGAAAATTATTTTGTGCAATATTATAATGAAAAATATTGGTCAAACCATAGTTTGTAATAAGGACCGTTTAACACTAACATAGACAATATTTCTATTTGATATACTGCGTAATGTAGATGAAATTTATGACTTTGAAGTTCCAAAAACACAACTTTTTTTCGAAAAAGGCTAAAACACTTTTTATATTTATTTTCTCAAGTCCCTAATTTGAGTTGTTTTTTAAACGACTGATGAATTAAAAATCAGGAGCAACGCTACATTAGAATTTTAAATTTTCTCAATCATGAAAGATTTTGTGAATTTTCCATTTTTCAAACAATTGAGGTTTAAGTTCAAAAATCAGTTCCTAGCCATTTTTGAGAAATTTTTTTTTTCGATTTTAAGGTTTGGGAAGGGAGCCAGTGAGATCCTTACCATTGTACAAATTGGATGCAGAAGTCCTTAAAAAAATGTTTTATGGGAATTTTAGTACAATACTGATTACTATATATACATTATGACTAGGATGATTATTATTATCAATAGAGAATTATAAGATAGGAATTCGGTTGTTATTTGAAACATTTTAAGGCTTCTTCACGTGGGTAGCAATATTTTTAATTTTCTTGAGTTATTCTTTATTTTTTTTTCTTCAGGAGAGTAATTTTTTCTTGCTATTATATCGATCTTATGTTATTGAGGGAACTTATTCAAAACCTGATTTATTTTCATAGTTCTTTATCTTACTAAGGAAGATTATTTCGATTGAGGAACTTTCTTAACCATTCATCTAAGGTGGATTAAAAGCAGAATATAAGAAAAAAAGAGAAAAGATTATCTGACTAGTTATGTTTGTGGTGGGGAGAACGAATGACTAGGGAGCTGAAGAGATAAAGTGACTCCTCTAAACTCAGATGTTGGCGGAGCGATAAAAAGCTGTTTTACACCCTCAGACCTTGTGAGTTATAAGACGTGGGGATTAGAGACAAGCCCAGTTTAGTGCATTTATTTACACCTCGATATATAACTAACCACACCATTCCTCCTTATAGCTCCTAATTACCAGTCTTCGTTCCTTGCACTTTACACATCATCGGCGTACCTATCTTCTTTTATTCTTTTTTTTTTTCTATTTTTTTGTTTTACTTTGGCTGATACAATTATTTTCCGGTTATAGAAATCAAGACATAGATTTACTATTATTTATCCGTTACTTTATATTGTTGGAATCGCTTCAGTAAATAAGACTCTGATCCGGATCCTTAGATCTATGTTCGAATTTGGCAGTCATTAAATATATTTTAATATTCAGTCCCAGGATGATGACGAGTAATTTCCCATATATGATTAAATGAATTTGGATGGAAAACAGCATTTGAATCTCTTTCTATTCAAATCATCTCCTCGTATAGCAGTTGGTGAACAGAACTTTTCTGTAGTTCTTTAGAAGTACATTTTATTAAGTAATGAAGTCAAGAAACTTCTTTTTGAGTAGTATTGATCTGTATTTTCATAGAGCTTCTTTATCTTTGATTATTACTCCCTGTACTCCTTATACTTCCGCCAGTCTGGAAATCTCTGGTTAACTATTTGCCAATCTCCTCGGCTCCAAAGGATTCCTCGGTTTACGCCATCCATCTACCTAAGACGGGCCCTTCCTCTGCATCTGGTTCTATAGATGTTCTCACAAGGAGATCTCATTCTGTGACATACGAGCTACACAGGCAGTCCAACAATTTCAAATTCACCAAAGATGTTATATACAATTTGGTTGAATCTTATGTGGAACATCTCTGTGAATCTCTATCGACAGATTTATAGATGTATCTGTTCTGGTGCTAGATTTGGAAGGCATATTTTTTTTATTGTATATATAATATAATCTCAATTTTAAAACAAGGCATGGTGGCTCAATGAGTAAGGCGCTGTGCTACCGACTCCAAGGGCCCAACTCAGGTTCCAATCTGGCTGTGCCAGATAATAATCAATTCTGCCTTGAGTCGACCCTGTGGGTTAAGGAGCCCTTCGGGGTCCACCCAGCCTGTATATAGTGAGTATACTTGTAATGCTGGAAGATCTGTTGGTTGAGCGTGATTATGAACATATCACCTCCTTGCACAACCGATGTTCAAGAAACAATATTTCCTTACAAAGTACTAAATCCTGACTATTTAATGGGTTGGAACAGTACCGATTTTTTTTTTTTTTTTATATAGATAAAAAATAATAAGTAAATAGAGATAATTAATTAACGTGATGCTTATGGTTCCATAAACATCGTTTATAGTATTTTATATTATATTTACATAGTATTACATATATGTTTTTATTTTAAATTATTGAAAAAAGGAAATTTGTAATCCGATACATTTTTTTTTTGTGGTGGAACAAGAACCCGAGAGCCGTGGAATACTAGCGACCTCATGCCAGCGAGTAGGCAGCTGCTGCCAACGGCCTAAAAAAGCCCTACATATTATTCCTCCCCCCACCCCCTCTCCTTCCACACATTCGATTTACAGTCGATATAATTTATCGAGGCGCCCTTGAACGACAGGGCCGAATATCGATGAATCAGCTGTATGAGAGCAGCTTTCATTGACAAGGTAAAGTGAAAATAAGGAGGAAAGGTGAGGGCGTGTTTATGGCGGCTATAAAATAACTTTATTGGCGGGAGGATGGGCGTGGAGGGGGGAGGTTTTGGTCTGTTGCTCAATAGCTCCCGCCCAAATTGGCCTTTGTGCCCTCTCTGACTTATAGCTACCTTCCTCCTTTCCATATCCTCGGCTATGCCGTGTCTCCGGCCGGCTAGGGCGTTCCTCAGATTCTTTTGCCCGATAGACATGAAATAGAACCCTACTCATGTAAGTCTGAATATTGCGGTTATTTTTCACTAGTTATTGCATCTTTTGTCAGGGAGTGGGCTTCATATCGGCGCTCCTCCATCTCTTATCCTGTCCCCAAGAAGATAACCATGTTTTGAAATGGTGGGGTTGATAGAATTTGAATAATGACGTATGGGATTTACAAATGGTTATTAAAAAAAAAGTCGTGTGCAACAAAGCTTTGTCACCAAAGTCGTACTTTATTTTATTTTATGCTTGGATAATTAATGTAATTTGATTAAAATGTTACTTTAATGCTTGAAAACAATGGGGGAAAAGTGCAGTGCAGAGTATAAATAGGTATCAAGTATCAAAATAGGTCTATTTGGATGTTCAATTCATAGACAAATTTTCATCAATTTGCAGAGGCAGCAGTGTAAGGATATCATAGGGAACTTAAAAGATTCACGGGAGGACGAAATTTTGAATAGTTGTGTAGAACGAAATAGTTTTACAGAAAACAGGTGGATGGCATAATCCAAAGCTTTTGGAAAGCAAAAGTTAAGCCACGAAATTGTGACTATTTTTGTGCGTAAACATTTTCTTTATCACCTAATATGACGTCTTGTGATGAATCAGACAGTTTCCATGCCCTTGAAACGTTTAATGAATTGTTAGAACCTTTTTAGATAGAGCTCTTCATTGGTTTGTGTAAAGTATTTACATAAGTTTGAAGTGGTAAATGAAAACGCTATTAATAGTTACGCATGATATGATTGTAATGGTTTAATTTCCGTAATAATTTATAAATCAGATTGATTTTATTTATTTATTTTGAAATGTCGATACATGCTTGAGTCATGGACGTATGAAATTTTAATTTGTTATTTTGAAAAAAAAGTCGGTTATGTTAATACTGAGCGTTATTTACAAGCCCTGAGTTCTAGGTGGTGGCACTTTTTAATTGCGCAGAGGTATTCCATAATTTTTCAATCCTTAACAACCGACCTGATGAAGTTACTTACAATCTTGTTCGCTATCGAGTTTATTTCCAAAACAAAATATTTATTTATAATTTAAATTAATTCCTAAAATAACTTTCTAATTTCTTTTAATAATAAAGTATAAACCCATATATTGAGAAATAGCTATCTTTGGTTTATTATTTTCAATAATGAAACTTTTGCAACTGACTAAAACAAAAAAAATTAATTAATGCCCTCTCAATTTTGAGCTTTTACGCTTTAAGACTCGACATTACCATCCGTCATTTTGTTAAGAAATAGTGGTCAATCACATTCGTCCTGAACAATTATAAAGATGGAGGACAAATAAGTAGTTCTAAAATCATTACATCAATGCCAACAAAAAATAACAATTCAATTCAAGTAATTATTTTTCACTACTAAAAGTATTCACAGACTTGTGACGTGTACATGTAATGTAATGATTCGTTAAAAATAAATTTTTATAATAAGCTTGATGAATATTATTTATTCCTTTTCGGTTTTTTAGTTGATTGATGTTACCGCTGACTTTAACCTGTTCAACCTACTACTAAAAATATGGAAAACTGCATATAGAATTTTAGAAAATTACTCTAAACCTTTTTGTATTCATAATCTAAGCACGTTTTCAATTTCAAACTAATCCCTCCAAACAGACCCATTGAGGATGAACTTGCTCGGCTGTCAGACTACCGACGCCTCAGGCGGGCAGGGGCACACTGACATTATGCTGATGAAGGAGTATTGACAGGCGATATCTCTTCTTCAGTATGAAGCTCCGGGTGAATGGAAGCGGTCAATGATGAGGACCCATTGACCCGAAGATATCAACTCCTCCGGGTCCCATTCATCAGGGGGGTCAAGACGGATGAGGTCTCCCCTTCTATGACTCGAACTAGGGCGGGGAGGATTGTGCCACCACAGCTATCACTATTACAGAGCCTTCCAGCGTCATAAATATATTATTAAAAAAAATAAAAACTTATATTATGAATTAAAATATAACTATACCTCAACATGTTTTGAAATCAATAAATTTGGAGCCGGATTAATACAAACTATTAAACAAATAATAAATATTATCAAACGAAATAATATGAATTGACAATGAAAGTTGAATACTATGTTCATTTTGAATAAAAAAAAAATTAAAATTTTTGGCTATTATCAAAACTTTTTAGTATTACTTTAAAATAGCTCTGACCAACCGCATGACTATTCACGGGCCATGAATGTGACCAGTAAATTATTTTGCCGAATTTTATATGATAAAATTCAATGATTCTCAAAATGGAAATTCTTCATTTTTTTTTTAAACTATTTG
>NW_027110197.1:828391-892927 GCF_000696795.3 Halyomorpha halys
TAATAATAATAAATCGTCAAAATATCGACACCATACCTCAAGAGTAAAACTGGAAAAAATATTTGACTAAATTGTCTAACAAATTTAGTTTTTTTTCCCCCCTGCACTATATATTTACTTTTTGTGAATAAGCAATATTCCAATTTTTATTCGTAGTAGTTTACATCCTATCTTTTTTATTTATGACTTCAAATTAATAAAACTAACTTGAAAACAAATATATTATTTTGTATATTGTACTTGACATATTTTATCTTTTGAATCTAATTGAGAAATATACGGTTAGTCTACGCTGAATAATTTGATTGAATTCGAGATCAGTAACTTAAATCACAGCTAAGCGTCATATGCGTCGACCAAAACGTAGATAGGAGGATTTTTCTATGTTCGATCTTTATTGTTTGAGAGTTTAGAGAATGGTGTTCTCTAAGCCTTTCTATTTTGTATTAGTTTCATGTACAAATTTCGTCTAAATCGCTTGTCTATTAAACATTTTAAATATTAGATCTATTACAAACAGCTGATGACCAACCTCTTCACCAGCTGATACAAGTTTAATCATCTGAATTAAAACAATCCTAATAAAATCATCACTAGTTAAGAAATCAGTTAGTATCCAGTTATGAAGTGAAATCTTAAAAAGACCTCAGATGAAGAGAGCAAAAGGAGGGGTTTAGTGCCTATTAAAATGTCCCGGACTGAGTAAGAAGTGAGTAAGGAGATTGAGAAGAAGAGGGTGTTGCGAAGGATAATAGGCGGTGAATGGGCCCCAGGGGTGGTTGTGGCCCGGGGGTGGTTGTGGGCTAGGGGTGGCTGGGTTAAATATATGGTCCTCCGCCCGCTTGAGTGCGGTTAGATTCAGTTAGCTCTTTCCTGATGAGATAGCAGTCGTAACTTATCCTATCGAGAACTTCATTACGTTCAGGAAAGGCCGGAGCAATCCTTTATCTAAGTGTGATGACAGTGGCGTCTTATTTTTTTATGAATGTTAAAAGTTAAATAAAATAAATTTCTTGAAAGAAATACAAACCGTACTATTTTATTATAAGACTTTACTGAACCCCAATGATATAGTTTTTTTTATTTTAGTCTCCCTTCACATCTTATTTAATTACTTTACATAAGGCCGGGTATTTATTATACAAGAAATTTTTATTATTTCATAACCAACTCGAATGTCTCATTCTCTATTTCCCTGAAAACATTTATTTTTATTATTATTTTTTTAGATATACTACTTTTTATTGATTGATATTACAATCTGCCACACAGTTGTGGGCAATAGGTAATAGTGATGAATGATCTCAACATACTAAAATAAAATAAAACAAATTAAATGAATAAAAAAAATTCTCTTAAAATATATAAAAACTGAAGAATAAACAAAATGAACATAATCAAACTATGTGTATGAAAGAAAAAAAATATATAAAATAAAATAACATAATGATAAAATAATGTAATCTCTAGTCACATTTACACTCTAATATACAATATTTACAGGATCGACCTGAGGATCCCCGAGCTCACTCTATCCCCCACGTGTGAGGGGTAGAGCAGAGCTCATAAGATCCCAGCGCATCCCTCTCACCGCATCACTGGTAGTGAGTCAGTGGTCTGTCGTATGTTGTGAAACAGTTTCCAGATTTTTTTTTTTTACTTTAGCATTTTTCTTGCAACATTTTTGTCCGAGTAAATTAACTAATTAAGACAAAACTTAATTGTTGTTATTTATAACATCGAAAAATTTGTTCGCGCTATTATACTGTTATCTGTAATGCAAAAAAATTGGGGAAGCACTAAAATTGTATTTTATTCTAAAATGAACTAAAGAAGCTCAACCTAGTTGTTTATGCTTTAAATCGAGTAATATTATTTTATACAAACGTTTCATGAAGAAAAGAGCGGGTCGGAATAGTTTTATGCGGTCGGTTTCAAAGAATATAAATTTCTAATGTTTCAAGTGTTTCAGTTCTAATAATTGCTAAACTTCAATAATAATGATGAAAGTAAAGTGGCCTCTCTTCTTCATCATCGTCCCTTAAATGACCAGGTGAGGGAGTAATTTGGTGGTCCTCTAAGCTTCCTAGAGCTTTCTCTGCAACTCAGGTGGAAAGAGCAGCAGCAGTCTCCTTCGCTCGGAAAGAGCTTGCATATAGTCAGTCACCTCTCTTATCTCGATTCTAGATTTATTCATTATATTGAACCCTAGCTAGGACAAGGAAAGAGTAGTAGTTCCTAGCTAAGAAGAAGGAGGTATTTCATAGGTATTCACTAAGCTCCGTTCTATAAGAACTATAATAAAGAAAAATATCATTTAGAGAATTTAGAAATTATGATGCCAGCTATCCTTATTGATTTTATTTTCTGTATTAAAAACAGTGTTGTTAGTGTTCCTGAGCTAGTGTCCTTCATATAGTTCTAAAATGGTTATCCTAACTATAGGGAGAGAACCCAATTAGAAATTATAGACTTTTTGCCCCTTCTATTGCCAGAATATTAGTAGATTCGGAGCCAATATTAAAATATTAATGGGCTTAATCTCCTCCTTGCTTGATTCCTGGCCGTAGAATAATTGATACACCCCGACAGCTAATGCCAGGTTGGGTTCCCCGACAGGCTAAGTTAATCACTTAAGTAAATATTTGGCCTCTGTTGGGGGGCCGCCGATTACCACTCAACACCGCAAAATACGCCTCCATTCTGTTAAAATGTCGTTAGCCTCTGGAATTAGACGGAGACGTCCAATTTTGGTTTAATCTTTGATTTCCGGTCCGGGAAGGGGAGGACCAGTTTATCAAAATATTCAAAAATCGCTTTGCTTCCTCCCGATCGCTTATTCCACGACCTGATATCCATTTGTTATTCACCCCGTGACGGGCTATTAAATTTTCCCGGAGTCCTGAATAATCTAGTCCCGGACAAGAACAGAGAAGAACGAAATTGGTGGAACGGTTTTTAAGCCATTTTATAATGAACTAAACCACCATTTCTTATTCATTAATGGTCACTTGTTAAATATCAATTTCCTTCCGTGATAATTAAAATAAAATCATTGAAGAATCATGTTGTCTGTTAATAGCATCGATTGTTGAGGGTTTGAGGAGTTTGATAGTGGCTGTTTAATGAACATGTGATGTATCTGAAAATTCAAAGAACATTTTTTTTTTTACTTATGCTTGCATCTAGCATTCTTATATCATAAGGGCTAATTTATAATTTCGATGTTGTTAGTCAATTGATCATTTCTTATTAAAGTGAAACTATCGACGTTCTAAAACCCCCCAAAAAACAAAAACAAAAAACGGGAGTAAATTGTTTCGTGACTCGAGGGATGAAACGGAAGTGGTTGGGGGAGAGGAGAGAGGAGCATCCTGGTCAATTGTAGCAGGGGAATATTTATATTGTAATATTAGAGTAGGAGATTATTTTATAGGAAGAACTTGACTGTTCTCTGAGTTCAAATAACCAAGTACCTCATATTGGTATTTATATGAACAGCCTAACTATATAAAGTAGACACATGCCTGGGATGTAGCAGCTTCTTAACTAAACTCTGCTTAGCGAATAGGCTGATGTATATATATTTTTTTTCCTGTGGAATTATTTCCTAACGTCTCAAAATATTTTCTCTTGGAGTAATGAAAAGATTTATCTGAGTTCTAAAAAAAAAAAGTAATGAACTTGGAATGCCCACTATTAAAGAAAAAGATGGGGAATGTTGCCACGAACAAAAACGAGCAAGCAAAAGAAAAATCCAGAAAAGAATACGAACCTATCCTAAGCGGAAGAGCTGCAAAAAAGAAACAAGAGACGGAAGGAGGTGGTTTCTCGCTAGAGTTCACCACCTCATTAGAGTAACGAGTCGTAATCAAATTAACAGAGCAGTCGCTCGGCAAAGCCGTCTTGATTACCAGCGATAAATCCCGTCGACATCGACACAACCTGTTGTTCTCACTCTAACTCTCTTCTCTGTTCTGTAGTTCATTCCCTTCATGTCTGTATTCACCTCAGCCTTGTAAGCCATCTTTGGTTTAGGATGAATAGACCACCATTCAAGCAGGTTTGATCTCGTTTCAACTAGTAAAAGACAGAAATTCGTTCTGTGTGGTAAGGCCGTAGAAGCTGCTACTCCATCAATACAGCATTCTTGAAATTGGGACATTCGGGGACGATACTGTGCTTTTACCAAATTAATCCAACAAATATATATTTTTGGGCACTTACGGACAAAAAATGCAATAAAAAATGTATTATGGTGTAACCCGTTTCAGTTTTTCCATGTAATACCTAAGTACGAACTGATTATTAATCTATCATGATTCCTAAATTTAAGCTCAATCAAGTTTAATTAAATTCAAGATGATTAGAGAGAATATCATCCTAGGACATTAGTTCCGTTAGTGTAAGGTTAGGTAAGCCTGTAATATTATACTTTTCCGCCGTGGCTTAGTAAAAAAAAAAATCAAATTTATTTTAGCGATCGTTAAGTATATTTAGCAGAAGAAGGTTTCCTGATCATGTATTATTTTTCCCTCACGGTCGAATCTAGAAATCATCTTTTGGAAGGGTATAAAAAAAAAAAAACTATACTATTTCCTAGTGTTTTGCAGCTAAAGCTAATAATATCGCATGTATGTGGCTCAAGCTCTCTCACCCAGGCTACACTTGCCCTGAATACCAGTGGCACAGTTGGGAAAGATGCGCTGGGATCTCTTGGAGCCCTGCCTTGCCTTCCACCTGGGGATGGTAGGGCTTGGCCTGGAGTTCCCTAGGTAGAATGTAAATATGGTAAATAAGTGCGAATGTTTATTCATTTTATTGTAACTTAAATTTTATTTTCTTTGTCTAGTACATACATTTTTTCTATTATTTGATCAGTTTTATTTTATTATATTTTGATATAGATTTATATTTTCAGTTATATATATCATGATAGTATTTTCTTTTATTTATTAATTGTTAGTATTTTAAATTTAAAAATTTTTTTCTGTTTATTATTCAGTTAGTAAGATTGCTACCATTTACATTTTTTTTTCTTTTCTTCTTCTATTTCTGTATATATTGTATGAATAAATATTTGAACACTAGTATATAATGCTCTAAACGTGTGGCAGATAGTATTAATACTCTTCAATAAATATCATTTTAATTAAAATAACAATACTAATACCGGGGGTTCTCTTTTACTCGGAATCCAACAAACAAAAAAAAAAATTGCTAAGTAAATTATTCTGAGTACAATGGGATTTGTACACTTAATATAAAATATAAAAATATTTTAGGTTTAAATTTTGCTATACAATGAGAAAGAAAAACTACCACATGATTTAAACTACGTTATACTCACACATAATTAAGTGAAAGTAAAAGTTTAAAACTTATTCAATTTAAAATCCATAAGAAATCAAAACGGAAACAAACTGTTAGAAAACATTCACTTGACTATGATCTGTACAGTGAGCTAGTGCATACTTCTGGAAAATAATTTTTGTTTTAAGCTTTTAATTAAAATAAAACAATATAACAGCAATGATCATCAATCACACCATATATACAAAGTAAATAAAATAAAACAAAGAAAAGTAAATAAATAATAATAAAAATAAAAATATATTAAATGGATATTAATAATGATTAAATTAGACAAATAATCAAAATATGAAATAATTACTCATTTCATTATGAAAAAAATCTTGTATTGTTTTGGATAAAAATGTGGAGGATATAATATAAAATTATTGCAAAAATTGAAATTTAATTTTTTGAAACGGAGCCCGTAGAGCCAGGTAGAACGAGAATCTGCGAATGAATTCTCTACATTGTTTTTTTGTGTTACTGTATGAACTACCTCTCTCCTAGCAACAGTATTTCTTGTTCTAACAGTTTATGTGGATTTTACCGTAATGAATAGTGGAATGAAATGTCATACGGTACCGTCATATTCTACTAGTTAGCACATGTGTGACGACATACTACTAGGTTAGAGGGTCATCAATTTTTAGGTTTATAGCCTCAAAACAGCCTGCAAAATGTACTAATACATTATTAGCTGAGTAAGGTTATTCATTTATTGTTATTCAGTCTTTTATTGATACAATTTCATTTAGAAACCCAAAAATTACATTTTAAATTATTATAAATATACTAATACTCCTGTAAGAAGATACACGAAAGTAATAAATATGTGAGAGGAAAATCCTTAAGAATTACTTTCCCATATTTTATAACTTGAAAAATACTGTTTATTGAATAATAACAATACGATATTCCACAATTAATAGCAATAAGTATTTATTCATACTATAAACAAAGAAGAGTGAAAAACAAATATAAAAAAATGACTCACAATATTAAAAAAAATTGAATAAAATAAAGCAAAAAAACTACAGATAGGATTTGTAAAAATTTAAAAATAATGTAAAGAAAAGTAAATTTAAGTGAAAAATAATGGATAAATGGATATTTTAAAATATTTAAAAATTGTATGAAATTAATTTGTGAGTTTAAAAAAAAATCTTAATTGAGGATAAACTTTACTTTCGAAATGTTTGCTTTTAGTTTCTATATTTATTTTATCATTTCAATTCATTTAGTGTATTTTGTATCCAGTCCAAGGTAATTCTTGAGGCCTGCTATTTCTTTTCTGAAATTTCGGAATAATGTATTTTGTAAATATATATGATACAGTGTTGCGACACGATTACTAGAGTTAAATTCAAAAGGACTGTATTCGTGAGCTTATACGGTAAGACAGATCTTACTTCATTAATTTATTCCAGGCAAAGTCTAATTGGGGCTAACGATACGAAATCTCTTAATCGCTAAGTTCCAAATATGATCCTTCTCCTCAAGATCATCAAGGTTGGTAATTTCAACCTTCAAGGTCCAGTAGCTTAAGTTCGTCGAACGGATGCTGAATGGAGTAAGAACACGGATCCAAAGGAGGAACCTGATTTGCATGATGCACAGGAGTGATGAAGAGGAATGAAGTTCTTAAGAATATTGATTCTTAATATAAATATTTCTTTTTCTTATAATTCGTTTCCAAATATCATAAGTATTTAGGTTATTATTAGAAAAACTAGATTAAAATAAATGAAAAATGAAGTTTTTGGGTAATATTTTGAAGAGATGTTCTTTGAAAAACATTTTATTTTTTATATATCTGTTTTAACTAGAAATGATCTCAAAATGTTTTAGTTGTTTTAGAGGAGGACTAAAACCCTTAATTGGTTACGACAAACCTTAATAATTAATGAAGGTTTTTTTTTTAAATTTTGGCTCTGTATTTTTTTTTCCCAAAGCCTTTAAACTTTTTACAGTTTATCAACTACACAATAACTATAAAAGTACAAAAATACATAAATTTTTTTTATTTACTAGAGTTCGAAATTCTTTTCGTCTCTCAGGGTTTAGAGGTTATCCGCTCACCGTCCCTTAAGTTTTTACATCAGGAAATATGTGCGTCCCAAGCATCCCCTTTAGTTTATATTATAAGGGAAGATATTGTTAGAACAAAGCTGTATGTTATATTTGGATTGTAAAATGGAGAATGTTCCAAGTTAACCTTGGACTAACCCACTGCTTCCTGGTTCATGAGAGGGAATTCAAGGTTAGCGGTAACAACCCAGCTCTTTACAGGAAGTGTGGGAATTTTTAAAATTTGTCCAAAAAAAAAAAGGATTTTGAGTTCATTGGTTTCTTCGTACTATTTTTTGAAAAACAGTTATACAAGGTGGTGTGGTAAAAGCTCCAGGTTGATCACCTATCCTAATGAAAAATGAAGCATCCACTTCATAATGTTCCGAAACCCGGATTCGATCCAATAGTTGTATAAGAGCATACATAAATTATTTTCGATATCACAAATGATTCAAAATTTGTTTTAAATTGTGTTATTATTATCATATCGATGCAAATATGTAAGATATATTTTTTTAATTTTTACTTTATCTTGTGTATATATTATTCTGCTGTATATTTTTTTTAATATTGTTATAATTTAATTTTACTTTTTTAGAATGTATGTATTTTATGAATATAAACATAGAACTCTTATACTTATTTCCCTTAATTGTAACAGCTTAATCAATTATTCTTCAATATAAAAAATATATAATAATATAAAAATAAATTATACAACTATATTAAGCAGCTATCGAGCTGTGAGAAAACATTAAATTGATAGGTAGATTTATTTTTCTTGAAAACTAATTACAATAAATCTTTTACATGAAATCATAAACATTTAATGAATTAAAAAACGGAGATAGTTTTAATAAAAAATATAAAGTTTACAATATTTTTTAATGAAAAAAATATATAAGAATGGTTAAGGTTTGTTTAAAATTGAAATTTGTTTTAAATTATCTTCTATTTATGACAAGAAGAAAATAAAATAAAAAAAAAAAAATCTACAATTACTTTAATGAGTTATTCATAGGGATAAAGAGATGAAATTACTGTTATTTATTTTTTCTTAAAGACTAATTTCAATAAATCTTCTACGTGGAATCATAAACATTTAGTGAAAAAAAATTGGGGACCATTTTAATAAAAATATAAAATTTAGAATAATTGTAAATTAAAATATGTGAGAATGGCTAAGTTACTATTTCTTTGGTTATTAATACTAGTTATAAAATAGTAGTTACCCCTATTTCAATGATCTTTTTTTTAGACTACTGATATGAAATGTGCTTTCTCTGGTATACATATGATCTTTTATTTTTATGCTCTGATCTCAGGAATTAGAGGATTGTTGACTTGTAGGTTGTTTCCTGCTGTTTAAACATAAAAATCATAAGTTATTTGCTGGCGTTAGTTCAATACTTTTTATTTTTAAAAACTTTAATCAAAAAGCTAAATTTAATATATCTCAAGGAATATGGACTGAAATAGTTATTAATTTAGGTAAATATGGACTTCGATATTAATTTATTCATATATTCTAGGGTAATTTTTAATAATAAATTTATCCGAGAATATAGGGCAATTCTTATTGCTAATATAGAACTATGGAACTTAAAAATTAACATTGATAAGTATTATCAAAGTGTTCAATATCAAATTATATGTTTCAGCACATTTGCCAATCAGAAACGAGATAGCCAACATAAATATTCAGTAAATAATTTAAATATAATAGAGAGATACTGGGAGGCAAATGTTCCAGTCGTGTGCTGGCTCAGATACGCCTTCAATTTTTTTTTTCCTCTACGTGACTCGGTAATTTCCGCATATGTTACAATTCGTGCGGATTCAATCAGCATTTTGTTTATTTATTTATCCGCAAATTACATAACGAACGACTCATTTGCTCAATATTCATAAATGTACATTGAAATCTTTTAAGCCCCGAGCCGGGAACGAATTAGCCGAATACAATATGACGGAGGGGGAAGACAAATTAAAGCCAATTTGTCACGAGGGCATTATTTAAAACAATAATCCTCTCCATATGCATAGCCTCCTCTCATGCATATGGATAGCACTCGCCGAGAGGATTCTGTTATTATCTGGAAGGCTTTTCCTTCTATGGCCGGGACAGGAATTTTTCTGAACGGGCCTATTAATTAGGTGATGTTGCATTTGTTGTGTTACTTGGCGGAAGGTGTTTTGGCGTTGGGGAATAATTACACGCCATTTAGAATTTCTGACATCTCTGTTTTAGTCATTTTGTATTCTGTTCAATGACTGGACACTGTTCCGATTCCTGCTTCATAACGAGTGATGTATAAGGTCATCTGTTTTTTTTGACAGGTTTTGCATATTTTCTTGTGTCTATTCCTCTCATTCTTTTCAAACAAATCTTGCATACCAGAATACGTGTAAATTTAAGCGCTACCGTTTTAGGGTTAATAAAATACTATTAATTTTCATATTTTTTTTTGTTTTAAAAACTTGAGTACAACCTAAACAAATTGAGGCCACTCCAATAACTTCAGAAGTAATGGAAGTGATTAATTTATTTTTTTAACTATGAAGGTTATACTTCGTAAATTTCTGTGCTGTTACTGACAGGTTTTATATCTTTTCTTGTTTCTATTCTTATTCTTTTCAAACACTTCTTACACAGAATAATATGTGCCTATTTAAGCGCATTGCGACCGGTCTAGAGAGAAAAAAATATTTTATTTCTAAAGGTAGAACATTTTCTGAAAATATTACAAGAAGTTATATAAATGTTTTTTTCATTTATATGCCTTTGATATAAAGTTTATACATTATAAATTACTGTGCTGTTGTTGACGGGTTCTGTATCTTTTTCTTGAATCTGTTCATCTTATTCTTCTCAAACACGTCTCACAAACAAGGATATGTGTTAATATTTATTAGCAGTGCAACCGTTTTAGGCCAAAAAAAATACGTTGTTTTTTTAAATTTTTAATGGTCCTCTGTTTCTAAAACTAGGGCATTTCTTTGAAAGATTAAAGCCATTTCCAAACCTTTCTGCCTGCTTTAAGCAATTTAACCTTGTTTTAAACATTACTGGTAATATTTCTCAAATCATTGTGCTGCTGCAGAAAGATTTTGAAAATTTTCTTGGGTATGTTCCTGTTATTCTTAAATACAGAAAGCCGTGTATATTTAGGCACCGACCGTGGTAGGGTAATATATATATATATATATATATATATATATTAATGTATATTAAATTTTTTTATGACAAGTATTTCTTGAAAATATTAAGACCAGTCCTATCCCTTTCTGAACTCTGGAAGTGATTCGAATATTTTTTTAAACTAAACAGATTTTACGTTAAAACGCTGATTATTCCCAATCTAAATACTATCACTAGTTAGTTCAGTGAATAAAATTTTATTTTTAAAAGAGTTATTGAATGAATATTTTTTAAAGTGTTTTATTGATTAATTTTATTCATGAAAGAGTTTTAAACAAACTTTTATCTAGAACCGTAGCATAATTTTGAGATTTATTATTATTAACAAATTCTCATTGGATATTGTAAAAATATTTACAGGGAATTTAAGACTCTGCTAATGTTTTAAAATATGAGGAATTGATAAAAGTTTTGCTTTAAGATTTCAAACGAATATATTAGAAATAAAATAAAACAATCAGTTTTGTTATTCAAAAGAAATAGATGCCGAAAATATACTTCATAAAAATCATATATCAGGACCGATTAATAATTCTTCTGAATCAGTATATATTTGCCTGTTTATGTTTAAAAATGTTTATTAAGTAATCGCTATGAAAAAATAAAAAAAAAATATGTCTTGAATGTTGCTAGTCTGGTTCGATCATCAAGAACCCCATGATAATAATAAGACCCCATAATAACTAATTTAAGTAATAACTCAAAAACAGAAAACACATTAGATACAAAAGAAGAGAACAAAACATAGTCTTCTATAAATATTGATACAAAAGAAGTTTTATAAGCTGTATTATTTTATCTACAAAAGTTGTTAGTTCGTATTTCTTTATTTTTACCAATAAATGAATTATATTGTATCTTCACTGTCGAAAGTAAGAAAGCTTTTGCAGGAAATGAAAAAAATTATGTCCCTACAATAACAATTTTCAATTGCATTTTACGTTTAAAACATTGAAAAGTAAATTTATTTTCGTGGTCTGTAAATCGATCGAACTGTTTTTCAATTGTGATCAAATTTTCACGAATTATACGATTTGGTATTTAGCTGGTCCAATATCGATTTTATAAGATTTCGTCCACTACGTCTATATGCGCATGCGCAAATGTATTTTTGTCGGCTTATATATATTTCGAAAAATATTAGTCAAACTTAGAGAGCAGTTGAGGATTAATGTGTCTGTGAATAGACTTGAATTACTTTTGTTTCCTCCTGAACACTGCTTTCGCATTGCCAACAACTTAAGTATTTTTCTGGACACACAAACATGGCCAGTTCCGCACATCCCTCCCCTCCGCCCCCCCCCCCAAAAAAAACCAATCAAATCTATTAAATATAAAAATAATAAAATTTATGATTAACTATTTATTTAATTATTATGTCAATAATAATAATACTCATTAGAAATGATTGGGAATATAAAATGACCAAAATACTTAGCATTTTTTTTTCCGTATGTATAAAGTTAGTGATTAATTCTAGCTAAATCTCATATCAGTTATGAGTATTTTATTGCAATGTTTTATGTGAATTTAAAACAAAATTGTAAAGATAATCTTAAAAATATTGTTCTAATTCTATTTTGATAGTTCTCATTTGTCTGTAGGTTGGTAAATGTGTGGCACAATAATAAATGCAAACTTTTCGGTTTTAAAATTGAGGAATGGACTAGTTAAACCACTATAATTTGCGATATTTGTTCACTAGTTTAATCATTAGTAAACGTTTTGAAAATTAACCTCATTATTGTTATGAAATCAAGTTATTTCTTGGAATGTTTATTCCTTTAGAGGCGGTTAAAAAAAATGTTAACAATCTAGCACTCCAGTAATAAGAGACTAAACCAACTTCTATAGTAAATGAGCTCAATCTATCAATTGATCTGTAAAGGATATAATTTACATGGTATAATAAACCGTTACACGAACAACATGAACGGTTCCAATTCAATGGCTTATTCCTAAAATGGTCAAAATTCTGAAAGGTAATACGACTTACGGGCTATTTCTAAACATTTCACTGGGTATTCATTGGTCCTTTACTGGTAATCATATTTCTGATGACAGTGTTTATCAATTATAGTGTTCAATTACAAAAACATATTAACGTAATTACTAGCAATTAATCGATTTTTACCAACCAGGTAACGAGAGTATTGTATTTGTCTCAAATCTTTGATGTGATCAATTCGTTTTAGACCTCTCTGAGTGAAAAAGTTGGCTAATGGTAAATTTGTGGGTATTATTGTATTGCATACTCAACATGTTTTAGCAGAATCCATTTTTAAAAAAAAATTTAAATAAACGAATTGAAGAAGTAAAAAGAAAGCACGGAACAACGTTTTTCGTTTCATTCTTATGTAATTTTATTATCTATTGTCGACCGTATTAATGGTAAAAAAAAGATAGAGCGATGGTTAAGATTAACACAAAACTAGGAAATTACTGTTCTTTTTTTTGTGTTTTATTAGGTTTTATGTTTCATTCTCATTTTTCCCCTATCTTTATTTTACCCCCCTCTCTACCTTTCTCAATTTTCTTTACCCACATTATTAGTTATGTTTACCATATATTATTATTGTTTTTTAAACTTTTTTTTCTATTAATTTTTTTTTGTTTAACTTAACTTATATTTTGACTCTTTATCTAATATTATGGTTACATATTTCATTTGTTACATATATTTTCTTTCTCTCAATTTTGTTTTACTTTCCATATTTTTAATTTTTAAATTATTAATAAACTAATATATTCATATTTCTTTGCATTATATAACTTCATTTTTTATTTTATTTCCTTAATTTGTTATTTTACCTTCTTATTCAATTACCTATGAATACATTTTATTTTCCACTTCTTTCATCATTTTATTTTATTAATTCCATTCTTTACAATTATTTACTTCATATCATTCAGTTTATATTTTCTTTCTTATTTTCTGTATTCATTGGTTGTTATCTTGTTCTGTTCTTAGCCCTGATGAAGGCTAGAAATTCTGGCCGAAACGTTGGCCTCATTAAATAAGTTACTTCAACTTATTTGTGTTTTATTTTGACCGCACCCCCCCAACCATCTTCTGTCCGTACCATCCACGGTCAACTATCTTTCATGATTACTGCTCATTGAATGTTGACGGTTTGGGTCAATTTGCAAACCTTCTTCAAGGCCACGAAGTGCAAGACACTATTAAGATGAAACAGTTTGTGATTATATCAAATGAATTTATATAATCAGAATATATGAAAGTATACTTACTGCCATTGAAAGTTCAAGAACATTTAATTTTTTTATATAATTCAGTACTTCTTAAAATGAAAAAAAAAGAGCTCTTCAAGTGCAACTTTATAAAAAAAAAAGCATAAATTAATAAAATTTTAGATGAACATCATAAAAAAGGCTAATGAGGCGGAATTTAATGATATAAATGTCTAATGGACTTTTTTTTTATTAAAAATTAACCCATGTACTCTGTCTTATGTCGTATTTCACTTGTATTAGTTTTAATAACAAGGAATTATAATTAATTATTAAATAATAATTATTTTCTTCTTTTAATCTTAATATTAATATTTACTATACTTACTTTATATTATTATATACATTTTCAATATTCTTACAATATTTCTCTATTTATTTTATTCAATATCACTTATGCTTATTATCTGTTATCTTCTTATATTTCTTGTTATTCTGTACTAATATTTAATCATTATAGTTGTGTAATGGACGCAACAGAAAAATTAGTGACAGGGACGCATGCGTAGGTAGTAGTGGGCAGAGTGAGAAAGAAAAAAGTTATATGTTTTTTAATGATTAAATTTATGGAGACTGATTTAACATTGTCATTTAATCTAAATGATCGATTTTTTTTTTATAATTGCAATAATACTATTCTTTCTTGTATATTTGTTTTCACTTTTATAAATGTTATGTTAACATATTAATGATTTTCTCGAGGAAAAATCTTTAAATCATATTAACATAAAATATGTTTCATTAAAAATTAGATATTAAAATAAAATATCATATATTATTAATAATATAAATCTAAATAAATATAAGATTATATCTAACAGTGAAATAATATTGTATCATTGATTCTTATCAAAAATAAATCGCACCAAATAAAATTAATAAAAAGTTGGTCAACTACTCAACGGCATTGAACGTTTTTTCAGCGATAATAAATGCTGTTTTTTAATAATATTTTCATCACAGAACAAACCATATCCCTATGCTTTTATCCCATTCAATAAATATGGAATAATCAAATTAGCGCAATTTGTCAAAACTAATTCTAAAGGTAAACTAATAAATAATGTCCATATTTAATATTCATGAGGGTTAATTTCTAGGAAAATCACCTCCGAATATCGACTTCTTGAATACTGAGACTCATTATTTATCTATATAAATAGTGGGTTAGGTTTCATGAATAACCAACAAAAACGAACACAGATATATTCAAAAAAATATTTTTTTTAATTGTGGTATATACATAGAAATTAATGTATTCATTTGTAAATTAAAGTTTAAGAATATCGTCTTGTTTTCTGTTCTTAGTCCTTATGAAGGCCAGAAAGTCTTGCAGAAACGTTCGCATATTAGTTTATAAATAAATACGTTTTTAATCAATAAATAATTTTTTACTCATTTGTGTTCTTTTCTGACCGAACCCCAACAATCTTCTCAAATTTTATTAATTTTTTTTTAACATTGTCATTTGATCTTAATGATCGATTTTTTTTATAATTACACTAATACTATTCATTCTTATATGTTTTGGAAACTGTGAAAAAAAGTAAAAGATACCGTTAAAATAGAAAATATTCACTGTTTTTCTACCGGAGGATCGACGGCGAATCTGAAGAGTGGTAGGGGGTTGTCAATTGAGAGGAAATGGAAGATAAGGCTCTAACCGAGATGGAAAATAATTTTTCAGGCCTTCCGAGGAAAGAAGAAGATAAGGGAGCTATGGAATGGAAAAAATTGTTCTTCATCCATTTTTAATATTTTTTTTCTTCTGGTTTATTTTAATTTCTCTTCCGAAGTCCTCGACTTAATTAAAGACAGGCGCAACTCTCCCGTGACAATTCATTTATCAATTGTTACATTAGTCGGGCTCCCGTAGGCCCTCAGGATGTTTCGTCAATAATTACGTTAGTGCCAATCGAACCTTTTGTAGGATGCCGACTTGTAGTGTTTCAATTACTCACCTGCGGGAGCCGATGTCTCTATTGGCCGCTTAGTTTATAGGTCCAGCCAATCACAGTGATTGATGAACGGTGAACTATTATTACTGTTTTTTTTTTCTTTTTTGATGAAGCTCAAGGAGCAATAGCCTTGATTCGATAACAGAACCATTGCGGCCAGGGAATCCAAGGAAAGAAATAATTTTTTATTCTTAATTTAAAACAATTTTGATCCTTTTTTCCTCTCAACTTTTATTCTTTAAAATTTCTACAACGTTTCGGGCCTCAGGCCATTATTCTCAAGGATACCACCTACAAAAAGTTTTTTTATTTTTATATAACAATTACATTATTTCCTATATGTGGAAAAATGTAGTTGTTATATAAAAATTTTGTAGAATAGTTGTAGAAATTTTAAAGAATAAAACTTGAGAGGAGAAAAGGATCAAAATTGTTTTAAATTAAGAATAAACTAAACCACTCTCAAACAAGCATATATAAAATAATTGAAATAATTTTTAGTAAAACAAATTGATGTCCATATCACAATAATATTATTAGAATGTGATTATGAAACCTTGTGTGACCAGGGCCCTGTTTCATAATGAAAGTTAATAGTATTAGTTCATAGTACAAGTGTAGAAACTAGTGTGGTAATAATAATAATACTTATTTTTTTCATGATAGAGATAACTATTAGTGATATTACAGAAATTAAAAAAATACTAAAGTACATGTTACTATTGTACAAGTCTGTGTAAATAAATTAAGATAAATCTACAAGACTAATAGTATTAGTTTGTACTTTATTATGAAACAGGGCCCAGACGTACAAATTTAATTTCCTGGTTATTAAAACACCTGAAAAAATGTTTAACAACGTTTTGCTTAGATTATTTATTATATTATATTGTCAATTAGTATTCGCATCAAATAAGGTTTTTTCTATTTTTTAAACCATGTAGGTATTAAAACTATATATATAAAATTGCGATTTATTATGATTCAGATGTATCTGTTATATTAAATAAATCCTTCTCAATAATTTTTTTTTCTGACCAGCTCACTAATAGAAGTGACCACTCATAAAAATCATTAAAAAAATATATGTGAATAGTTTTAAGCACTTAGAACTATCAAATTGGCTTGTCTTCAGTCTGAATAGAGGTTTGAACCTATTAAACAAATTTAATTAGAACTTGTGAATGAAAAGGTACTCTTCCTGTTTTAATTATTTATTTTATATGATTAATAAACCATAACAACGTTTCGGGGTTGTCACCCCATCATCAGGTATTTAAAAAAAAATTCTCAAATTCGTTGTTGTTGTTTATTAATGATATAAAATAAGTAATTGAAACAGGAAAAGTAACTTTCATTCACATGTTCTAATTATATATGAATCTCTTCCAGTAAAAGATATAACTTTAAGAAACAAATTAAAATTTTTACAATTAAAACAAAAAAGTTTCTCATTTTTAAAAGTCTTGCGTGCGTTCAAATTTATAACCCAATACATTCAGTAGTATGTTGTTTCATAATCATTTTAAGGTTAACAAAAACAGAAATAGTTACAACTATTTATTACCAACACTATTGTTTCGACACACAATGAAAATCTACATCTGAGCTGTTGTGATGAATAGAAATGTAGTAAATGGACAAAGGGACTTAGAAAATAAAATAAAATAATATATTCATCTTATTTATACAATTATTTAAATATGCTTGCTTCTGCTTATCTAAATACTCTTGCTCTATGAGTTCCAACATTAATGTTGGAATTATAAGCAGCAAGGATGAAGTTTTCCTCAGTATTTCGTGATAAATGATTTTTAAAAAGGCCTGCTACTTAATACTATCCAAGTATGTTTATGTGGTCATGTATTATTCCAACGAAAATTCCATGTTAAGCATTCTCGGTAACTTATAAATTGATATGAATTAAATATTATTTTTTTCAATCTTTTCAGGTCATTGATTCCTTACTCTATTAGCAGTTGTGTGTAATATTACATTACATTGTTTTAATGACTATTCAATGAATCCATTTAAAATTTATTTATACTGATCTCGAACATTTCTTTTATTATCTAGAATTAATTTAATGACTTATTTAGGCACTTGGTAATTGATCCGTCATTGAGAACGGACGGTGAGTAATTCATTAGTTATTCGATGACAGACAAATTATCAGTCAGCGTGTTTAGTCGCTGCTTACTAATTTTCGCCAATTTTACAAGTTGTGAAACAGTCAATGTTTTTGTTTTTAAATAATATATTCTAATGGAACAATTTTTTTATCATTAAAAATAGCCGATTTTACAATTAGATGAACTTTTTTTTTTTCAGTATAGAACATTAGTACTTAACTAATATAGCTGGTGGCATTAGTCTCTGAAGGCCGAGGGAACTTCAATAAAGTTATTCATGATAAGTTATAATAAGTAACTTATCACATATATAATAAATAACTTAACCATATTAAATAACTTCATACAGTTCAGGCAGTTTTTCTAAGTAAATTTCTTAATACAAAAAATTGATAATAATATATTTCTAAATCAATGATAACTTTTTTAATTTATAGTTTTTCTGTTATTCTTGTACCTTTCACCCGGATCATCTTGAATAATATTTATTTTTAAACAAGTACTTGTTTAATTGTTTTAATAACCTTACCTGATAGATATAATATATTTTGAATTTAGATCAAAAGTGAAATAATAATATTACAAGAATGCAACGTTTTATGTAAACAATTTATTGAATAAAACAAAGAAAATTCAATTTAATATTTGTGAATGTTTCCATTAAAATACGTTTCATTAAAAATCAGATAGTAAAATAAGATACCATATATTATAAACATATATAAATAAATATAAGATGAAATCAAACTGAAATAAAATTCTATCATTGATTCTTATAAAATATTAATAGCACCAAATAAAATTTTAAAAAAGTTAGTCAACTATTTAACGGCATTGAACGTATTTTTTTTGCTAGAATATATCTCCTAATGCTGTCTTTTAATTACATTTTAATCATAGAACAAACTATGTACCTATGCTTTCATCACATTAAACAAATATGGAATAATCAAATTTGTGCAATTTGTCAAAACTAATTCTTTTTAATTTACGTTAATAATTTAAATATATTATTAATAAATAACTTATTATGATAGAAATATCCATATTTAATATTCACGAGGGTTATTTACTAGGAAAATCACCTCCGAATATCGACTTCTTGAATGCTGATACTCGTTATTTTTCTATATAAATAGTGGGTTAATTTTCATAAATGACCAACAAAAACAAAG
The DNA here is from genome assembly GCF_000696795.3 of Halyomorpha halys. Taxonomy (NCBI): domain Eukaryota; kingdom Metazoa; phylum Arthropoda; class Insecta; order Hemiptera; family Pentatomidae; genus Halyomorpha; species Halyomorpha halys. The sequence continues at coordinate 847,536 of NW_027110197.1, forward strand.
ACAGATTTATTCAAACAAATATTTTATTATTATTTTTAATTGCGGTATATACATAAAAATTAATTTATTTATTTGTAAATTAAAATTAATTATTTTTCTTATTGTAAAAAACAAATAATAAATAAGTTACCTGTAGTTTTGGGGCTTTTGAAGTTCAACATTTAATTAGATCTTGTTAAACTTTATTTAAATTTCTACAACTATTGGGTAATGATTTTAGTTGTTTTGAAAAGAAATTTGTATCTGCTTTAAAAGTTCATGTTAATTTAAAAAATGAATGTTTTAAGCCAGGAATAGTCACTAATTTGTAATTGCGGTAACCACAACCGCGAAGGTTAAGGAGTTTCTTTCTAAATTAGTATCTATATGTGTGTGTATCAATAAGACGGTAAAGAATTATTGTTTGATTTTATCGCATTGATGAACATAAAAAATTGGTTAAATTAATTATATATACTGATTATGATTTTAAGTGAGAAAAAAAAACTACCAGTCAAGTTTTCAAATTTAACAATAATTATGTTCATGTAAATAGTATTTACAATAATTCTGGTAATCGTTATGCGATTCGGAAGAAAACCTCAAAGAGTTATGATACAGTAGTGAGGAAATTATCTATACTTTAATTTTAACCCTAGATAAAGGTTTTTTACGCTAACTTTACGATTTCGTGGCAGTACCACTATCATTAATAATTATGTTCATGTAAATAGTATTTACAATAGTTCTGGTAATCGTTATGCGATTCGGAAGAAAGCCTCAAAGAGTTATGATACAGCAGTGAGGAAATTATCTATACTTTAATTTTAACCCTAGATAAAGGTTTTTTACGCTAACTTTACGATTTCGTGGCAGTACCACTATCATCAGTGATTACTGATAGTAATAACCCCCTCGGCCGACTCCTCCCGACAGCTGACCATCCCACCTCCCCTGCCAGCCCACATGGTCACCGATGCCCCACCTCCCAGTCCTGACAAATCGCTATCCTCGACTGCTCTTTATTAATGCCTCATCTCCTGTATAATTACCTCTTCTGCTCCGCGATCAATCAATGGAACACAGCTCTCTGGGAACTCATCTCGGCATCTGGTGAATAATAGTTGGGAGGGATGTCTGCTTATGTTCCTTCATAGGCTGGCTATTTAGTTGTGATAGTTTAATAATATGTGTTGGAGATTAAAAATAAAGTAATATATCGATTCTTTGGTTATATGGAAAAAAAATCCAATATCCTCAGAGGCAACTTACTGTTGGAGATCAGGATGAAAAGAAATTCAATTAGGCCATGTTGTTCCTCGAAATAAAATACTATAATTAATTTTTATTATTCTTAATTATGAACAAAATGTTTTTATTTTATTTGTTATATCAGCATAATAAGTTCCGAAAATCTTATTATTTATTTTATAATTTACTATTATTTTGTTGGTTTCTTTTATGTGTATATGTTCTAATAATTCTCTAATTCTTGTTCTGTGGATACTTTATCATAATTACATTTGGAGTTGTAAATTTACACAATTTTAAATATACATATACTTATCAAGGCATTATTCATATCAATAAACTTATTATATAAATAACGTAGTTGTATGAATAGTTATACATTATTTGGGTTTTCTTAGTTTATAACTCGTAAGAGAAAGTTTTTTTTTTTTAATTTAGTTCTTTATTGACATTTACAACTGTATATAAAATACACATCGGGATAGATGGGTTACATAAGGAACATTAGGTCTTTATGGATAGTTTTATTAGTAACAAAATAAGGAGCATTGAGGATTTTGGATTGTAAGGATTGGATACGAGAAGAATCCGAAGGTTTAGTGGAGCCCCAAAGCTCAACTCTGTATGTCCTCCAGATGGGCCTTATTATTGTCATGTAGATCAGTCTTTTGTAATGAGTTGGAAGTTAAGACCGTTTGTCTAGTAAGTGCTGTAATAGTCGGAATCTGCCTGCAGTTTCCTGTCTTTTCAGTCTTGTGTGAGGATTCCAGGTTAGTCGTTTGTTAAGGTGTAGTCCAAGATAACGAATCTATTCTACAGGGGTAAGAGCCACATTATTAAAGTATACTGTAGGGCAGTCGGCAGGTTTACGACGAATAGTAAAAGTGATTTGATGGGATTTATTTTTATCCTCCAATTTCGACACCATTCTTCGAGGGTTGTGATATTATGGGACAGGAGAGTTTGGGATGCAATCAAAGGGATATTATTAACTGTGAGCACACATGTGTCATCACCATACGTTTTAAGGATAGTGTTAGAAGTTGTCGGGATGTCAGTGGAGGAGTATGCGTTTAATAAAATGCTTCCGTAGTAACGATTTGTCTTATTGTTTACGTGCAATGAAGGTTTGAGTCGACGTAAGAATATGAAACTTGAGAATTTCTCTCGGACAATATAAAGAATTTTGTAACTACTTTTTTTTCTATATAAATATACCTACTCATCATCTATATGAAATAGGCAAGTATATTCTAACTTTATCAAGGATGAAACTGCAGGGCATAGCTAGTTAACCTCTATGTTAATATTTTTTTTCTACTTAATCAACATACTTCATGTACGTACGGTCGTTGGGGATTAATTCACATGCTCCTAAAACATAACAAGATAATGTTTTAGTGTATATCACCTGCAACCAACATACTAGACTTAAAAGACAAGAGCTAAACAGCTTCAGCTAACTTTACCGACTACTAAGGAGAACCTCTTATCTCTGAATAGAAAACAAACTTCTAATTTTACAAGATCATCCTCAGACCTATCTGGACCTACGGACTTGAACTTTAGGGAACAGCTAAACCTTCGAACATCAAACGTATCCTTTCAGTCCAAAATCCTTAGAGCCTTAGTCAGTGCACCCTATGTTTCCAATAAAACACTACACCATGACCTTCATATCTCTTTTGTCCTTGACCTCATACTAACCAAATTATCAAAATTCCTTATTAACCTCTTTAATCATCCTAATCCTTTAGTGATTGATTGTGATAATTTCGGATCAATCCTTATCCAGTTTCTCCCATCCTGACATCCACAATCCACCTCGAAGGTTGAAACAGCAGTGGCCAAGAGATCTTTTGCAAAATAAAAAATCGACAATTGGAGTTCCCGCAATGGCCAGATGCTCCGCTCATGATTGCGGCTTTAGTGCACATACTCAGCCTCCACTGGCTCATTACCAGTGACTTCGGCTCTATCCTTCATACGTGGGGGATATTTATTTATTTTTTTGTTTATATCGTATATAGATTTTATTTATTTAATTTTATTTTTATTATATTTTATTTATTTTTTCTTATCTTTTTATTTTTTGTATGAATGTGTTCAATTAGCAATATTACTCATTGCCCAAGCTTGTGGCAGATTGTAATTATACTTATCAATAAATAAAATTTTAATACAAATGTTTTAGTGTGTATTAGTTGATAATTCTGTTGCAATCCTTATGACATAAATGATCCCATAATATTCTCCAGAAAGAGATAATCTTCTCTTATAGAATACTCTTATTTACGATAGTCTTGTGCAAAATCCCCGCCAGCCAAAATATCCTTACAAGATAATTCCAACTCCATTTACGATACGGGACACAAAAAGTTTCGCCACCTGATGCAGCTGCGGTGAAAGCGCGAAAAATCGTCCTCGATATTTCTGTCAGTTACGTGACCCGGTGTTTCGTCATGTCAGCCCAGGTCCCTCGCTACGGTTGTTTGTCTTGCTCTTCCTTGGTTAGATATATTTCTTCCCCGACTAAAATATATCTTCACATTTACTTCGGACTTTAGAAAGTGAGGCTGAATGTGTTAACTTTCGACTTGGTACTCAGTGGCCCGTCATGTCCAGGAAAAATGGAACGAACATTAACGTTACAATGTGAATGGAATCAGGCTAGTTACAGTGGAACAACTCCGTTTCAAAAACGCAAGGATTGCAACAGATGAAGTTTAAACAACTGTCTTATGAAACTTTGATTTCCTAAGGTTTCTAAAAAAAATATTATTAATTATAAATTTAAAATACAGTTGGTTTTGTATTTTTATGCCTTCTTTATCTCAAACCAACTAATAAAATAAAACGTATATAAGTGGGGGTGCGGTCAGCGAAAAAAAAACAACACAAATGAACAAAAAAATATTTATTCGTGCCCCCGTTTCGACCTGAATATATCAGATCTTCACCAGGGAGCTTCGACAGAGATTTTGGCCAATCTCTTGTCAGTTTAATAACTTATCAGTTTAGCCAGAATATCTATGGTCAACTATCTATACCTCATTATGTAAACATGTATTTTGAAGAAGAAATATTTTACTGTTATTGAAACTCGCCATTTACTACAACAAAATTCATATACACACTATGATTATGAAATCTGTTTGAGTATAAGAAATTGAGCTTCGGTCCTATGTGGTACATATAAATCTCTTCAGTAGAGAAGCTAGCTTTGTCAGAATTTCAGCAGTTTATTCATAAATAGTCTGTAGGCCACTAACGTTTCAACCTTCAAGGAGGATTATGGTTATTGGATAATAAAATAGGTAGATAATATCAGAAATATAATAATTACTTCAATTCGTTTTATGGTTCTCTATATACAGTGAGTATCTTATTCAATTAAATTCTTGCCACTAAAATTAATGAATTATTTTCATTTCAAAATCTCATTATGTCAGCAACCATAAACAAATGACTCTGCCAACCATACTTAGGGGGAATAAAAATGGTGGCTGTTCCGCATAGACAAAAATCATTTTTAAGTTTCTAATGTAAAGAAAAAATGTGGGTCATTTACTTTCAGAAAATGGTTGAGTTTTTACCTAGATTGTATAAGGCGTTGGGTTCAGTAAATGTCATTAAAAAGTAAATATTGAAGTATTTAAGATGCAAGCCTCCTGGAGTTTAGTTTATTCCAGGAAAACCTGATTTTTTAAACAAATTAAATGAAATTTTATTCCGGAACATCTAGTCCCCTAAGAATAATTATAATGAACATTTGAGTGCCCATTATATGGCATAAAATGGTTTAGTTACTAAGTTATAGCACAATCAATACAATAAATAATAATATAAAAAATAAAAACAGAAGTACTGAAGTATCAAACGTGATATTTATAAATACTCAAAACATAAAGTAAACCATAAAAATAGTTGACGACTCGATATTGAAAAAAATTAAAGAAAAAAACATGTATGTATCCTATTTTATTGTTACATATTTGAAGAAGATGAATAGTTGAGGAGTTGGAAAATGTGGTATGAATTTATGCTGATGGATGTGGCTAGAGAATTCCAGAACGAGGTAGCACGGATTGAAGAAGTGAAACAGGGAATAATGTATTGGACTAATTGACAAATTGTAGTTAGGTTTTGTGCCAGAAGGAGGAAAACAAATATATGAATATAGAAAAAAATAATTTTTTTGTTAAGAAAAAAAATGTATTTGAAGTGTATTGAGTTTAGTTTGTTATTATTGTTTGAAAAACGGAAAATGTTAATGTATTGTAGTGCATATATGTCAAATTATGGATTGATAGGTAGGTCTTATAGCAACCCAATGTATTTCGGCAACATGTCCAAATAAAGTATTTTTCTCCTTTTTTGAAGGAATATATAAGTTTCTGGGTAGGGGTTTGCTATTTAAGGAGTCGGCAGATGAACACGGGGTAAACCAATCGAGAATATTATAAGACTTTTTAGTTTTAAATTTTCTAAAGAGATGTGCACCAAAGAAATTTTTATATTCATATTAAAAATTATAATCAATTTATTCATATAAAATAAAAGGGTATTAAAAATTAATTAACAAATTCTATTGATTTCTAAATCATACTGTGCTAGCAAACCTAGACACTTGCAAATAGTAACTTTGCACTTTTACTTAAACATAATCGTAATCAATTTAATTTAAAAATAAAGGGAATTCTTTAGCATATTTTTTCCAGAGCAGCCTGGAATCCATACCTGGACAGAGAAGGGCTCACGGAAGGTGTTGATCAATAGGCAATTCATCTTGTTGCCTGCGAGGGACCTTCTAACTTATAGCAATGCGCTAGATAGTCATGCTTATGGTAAATATAGCCCTAAAACAGACATGGATAAATTGTCGATTATAAAGATTAAAGGTTACTAGCCTATCTGGCATTTTGAATAAATTTATTTGTACACGAATAACAAATGCAGTAAACTGTATATTTTTTCATTAAAGATAATAAATCAATTTATTAAAGTAGAACTCTAGCTTCTGTCAGTTGTTTGGACTGAAAATATCACGAACAACCGAGAGTCGTAAACTTTGACAATATACAGTGATGTAAAAAATTATTAATTTACAAGTGAGGTGTCCCGTCCTGGCAACGGTTTTAATAACCTTGTCTCTATTCGTTTTAGATTTTATTTTCGAACCACTTACAATTAGAGTCCAATTTTTTGGTAATCCCAACCTTACTGCACACATACTGTATAAGGAGAACCGCCAGTTATAATTCCAACTTAATGTGGGTTGTCGTTTTTAAGATAAAGTGATCAATAAGTCAATAATATCACTAATGATAGTCCAAGAGCCCAAGGAGTGAAAAAATAAGTTACTTCGCCCCAATTGTTAATTACTTTAATGAATACTATATGCAGTTAAGAGTCAAAATTGATGACTCTGCCGTAGTTACTGAGAATAAAAAATGGTAGCTATTATAGCGTAGTCAAAGATACAGTAAAATTCAATTTTAAGTCCTTTTACTGAAAGAAAAAATTGTGTGCGCTTTCATAAAATGGTTTAGTTTTCACCTAGATTATATAAGGTTTTAACTTTGTTTTTTATGATTATTTTTTTTATTCTATTTTTTATTTTGTTATCATATAATTTATATATTTGTGAATACGGTGTGGATGAGCTCTATGGTCTCTATTACTATTGTCTATGAATATAATTTGGCTGTAATGTTACACAATCAATTTAAAAAAAAAAAGAAAGATTATATAAGAGGTACAGTAAATGTCATTAAAAAAGTATTGAAGTATTTAAGATGCACGCCGTCTGAAGTTCATTTTATTCCAGAAAAGCTCATTTTTCATTCGAAGCTACATATTTTTAAACAAACTAAAAGACTAAAAAAGACTTCTTTACCTCAAATAGTTTCTGAGGTATATTATTTGAACGTTTGGTTTGTACGTTCAAAACTTCGTGAAATCAACATTTTGTGGTTATTTTGGCAAATATCATAAAAACTTCCACTCCTTCGAAGATATAAATTATAAACTACTTTACAGTACATTTATAATAGCGTTAATTTCAATTACAGTTGTCAGACATCTGTACGTCTAACAATTCTTGAGATACAGTTTTTCATAAATCAAAAATTATTACTAACATACACCATTTTTGATCCATTTTACTCTCAACCTTTATTCTTTAAAAAACTCTCCAACGTTTCGGCCCTCAGGCCATTCTCAAGGAGACAACCTTAAAAATTGATGTCATTATTTTTAATCTAATTTGCAGACGAATTGCCGGCCATGTTACAATATAACTTTTTTTATATCTTAAATTTTAAAATCTTTTTATACAAACAATCTCCTCTTTTTCACTTATATTTATCACTTATAACAGAACTTACAGAAAAAAGGATCGAAAATGGTGTATGTCAATAATAAAATAAACCACTCTCAAACAATTATATAGTAAATAATTAATCAAAAAATCCAAACAATTAGAAATCAACATTTTATGAATTTATTTCAGTAAATATCATGAAATCTACTTCTCTTAAAAAGATAAACGTCATAAACTATATAGTAGTTCATTAAACTAGCTTTAATCTGAGTGGTAATACACAAAACATATGTACGTCTAATGATTCTTGATATATAGTTATCCCAAAATAAATTCACTAACTACTGATTTTTCTTAATGAAATGTTGTTTTTTTTTATTAGACGTAAACAGATCTATTAGAGGTTACATCTTGAAAAATATACTCTAAATGATGTTCTGTTAGTTTTTTTAGTGTTGTAGGTAGTTTTAAAGATACAGAGCTTTGAATGAAAAAATATTTTTTTTAACGGTTTGAATAGCAGCAATTTTTAATCTCCGTTATCTAAGGTTGGAAAACTCATAAATTTTTGACTAATTATATATAGTTTTCATTGCGGTAATAAAAAATTGTGATGGAATAATTGTATTGGTTTCCTCTGGGCTCTTGGACTAGAAATAATTCAGCATAGTAAATCGTCATCCGGTTTAATGTCATTATGTTATGTCACTATTATCCCATTAAGTCAATAATAAGTCTGGTGAAATTTCAAGTTACTAGTATCTATAAATTTACTGAAGTTTTAGGGAAGGATTATGTGTTCATAATGTGTCTAATTTGCTAAGATATCAATAACTTCCTTCCAAATTGATTAACATTTTCCTGAGAAAGGGCCGGACTCCAGAGTGGGCTTCTTAGATCCTTGGATTGATTGATTCTCTCCTGTCTTCACTTTGCGATACATTACTAAGCGGATGTGTTACAGTTATACATAAAATTTTAGGATTATTTTAGTTATTAGGGTCTGTTTTATTTAGATTCATATAATATCTTGGATGTGGATTGAAATGAATGGGAACCAAATTCCTGTAATAGCGCGGTAAAAGTTCAGCAGGTGCCTACAATAACGCCAGTTGATCCTGTGTTGAATCAAAATCAATCAACTATGCAGATTCTATTGGATGCGTGAAGCACTATCAACAGTGAGTTCTTATTTGGCGACTATTTTCAGTAAACGTTGATGCTGACGTGACCGAACGTGTGAACTGTTATTAAGCAAGAGCTATGAGATGAATAGAATCCGGGCGGGCTACTCCTAGGAGACTACAAATAAAGGAGCAGAGTCTCCCATTGAGACAGGTCCTGTAATGGACCAGCTTTGTCGGCGACGAACCATCAATCATGCACACTGTTCTCGCCGCTGTGATGATGCAGGTCGGCTACCTGTTCGACACGGGTAAACATCACAGTGTCTGATTCTACTCTTCCTTGTCCTTTCATGAATCGGACAGCAAATAGTACCAGTCACCGCCCTCTGTTCTTCAGGAGCCAAAGGGCTTCCTAGGATTAGAGGGATCACCCTTCATGAGAACCTTCTGATTCTGTGGCTTATACTAACCCATAATGTAAAATTCTGCTAATTTACTACAATTACCAAAAGGGTGATCAGATTTAAGAATTTTCTCCATAATCCATCTGTTTGTCTTAACCATATTTCACTACATCTTTGGTTCTACCATATTATTAGATCATTAGGTAGATTTATATTATCAGATCAAAACAGCATTAATTTTTCAATATCAATGAAAAAAATTTAGTTTTCAAGAATATCTTTTTCTTCGATTATTTACTAAGAATATTAATAGAAAATTTATCTAAAACTGTTCTGCTTTAACAGTGGCACATTTGACAAATTTTTAATTCAATTTTTTAATTTACTTTGTATTTGTCATATTATGTAGCTTCGTGACAGCCCTCCTAGCTTAGGATAAGTATGCAGGATGGGACAGTCTAGGGTACTATCTTCTGATTATGATAAATTCAGAATAAAATCAAAACTTTTTTTGTCAGATAAGCTATTAATAAAGTAAAGTAGGGGAATGGCATGAATATTAATAATATAAAATTCTTGAGAAGATGGAATCAGCAACCATCAAAATAAAATAATCAATCATGGGAATAGTCTTTTTTAACATTAATCTTAGGAACAAAAAAACAGTTGTTTTTTAATAAGTTTATTTTTAAAAACATCCTCATTGTGCATTGCAGAAATGTTTTGATGTTATGCCAGACTACTGAACATTCGCTTGTTTCCTATAGAACTTGTTATGTGTATCGGAAGGCTTCTAACGTGAGTGAACATCGAGATGTGTGGCAGATGTAGATAAGAAATGAGATAGAACAGAACAATTCCGGTGGATTAGTTCTAAGGGGTATTAATTAATTTTAATAACTTTAGCTACTAGCCTACTACAGTGAAACGAAAATAATGAATGTTTCAATGTTTACTTATGTTAGTAAGTTTTGATCCGGGGTAAACGTATAAGGGTGCAAATTCAATAGCTTGGGAAAACGTCAAACTATTAATTGGTAGTTTACACTTCATCCGTTCACAGCATCCAACTTTCGACAACTTGGATCTAGTTCACTATATAGCTGTCATGCTCAATTCTTGAATATTCTCATTATTTCTAAAAGAATATGTACAATTTTTCCTGCTATCCTTTAGCTTATAGACTACAGAGACGTTCTGCTAATATACTCATCAAAACTAACAGAAATATAAGTTTTTTTCAACACACCAACTTCCTATAACTCCTCAGACTCTTTGGTGGTTCCTAGTAGTGCCAGATTTTCAATGTTTTGAGGCTTAGTTTTAAAAAGAAGTCTTGTTCATAAATGTAAGATTCTCTACTTGCAAAATTACCTTAGATGAAATCTAGGAAACTAAAGTGTAAGATTTTATTTATTTTCATGTAATTTTTTTTCAATTATTTATTATTATTTTTTTAATATTTTAGTATGATTGTGATCAGTTATCGCAGATTGTAATATTTATCAATAAATAAATGACTACTTTGCTAAAATAAAAATCGTAAAACCTGGCTAAATGGTGGCTCTTCATTCAACGAACCATCGATATACTAATCAAAGATTTGTCAAAATGTTTTTATGATTGCGGCAGGTCTACAGTAACAAATTGAGAGTTCTATATAAATATATGTGGGAAGGAGAAGAGGAGATAACATAAATATTGAATTTTCTATACAGAAGGTCGTGGTATCGCGGAAATATAACGATATGATCCGGTACGTGTGTATGGAGCGGAAGCCCTGGAGACCTTGATCTGTCAGCAGCTTTGTAAAGTCTCGATATCCATCTCCACCAGTCAACTGGTCCACGGATCCTTTTTAGCCATTGTCTCTTGATTGATGTCAGTGTTGAAACAAAATAAAAAGCACTATATAGGAAAGATATTTTGGAATAACATATCGTCCAAAAAAGGTTTATGTCTCCAGTTCGATTTGATGTATATAGTAGACTTTTAGATATCAGACCTAATTGGAAATGAACTACCCATTTATTTTTCTTATGTACATACTCTATAAATGCATACTCAGTCCAATATTTATTGCCTATTAGAGTAGGAGATATAAATAGATATTTTTATAATGAAAACATTAATTATGATCATATTGTAAAACTGTATATTGTAGGCAGCAGCGTAGCAACAAGCCAAAGGTTGTGAGTTCGAGTCCCCGACCCTTTCCGGTTTTTTCTCAAGCATAACATTTTACAATACTCACTCACAGCCTCCCCCCGGGCATTAGTGAGGCCCGTTAGTCAATAGATGGCATTTGCAAAAAACAGCCTTGGGAGTTACGAACCCATCCCTATGAAAAAAACGGTAAGAAAGGTGCGATGTGTTTCCCTAGTACATTGCAAGCGGCCTTGGACCTCCACGGTCTGTCGCCCCAATAATTGTAATAAGGCGGGTGGTCCAATATGGCCGAGGTCCTATTATGGCCTAGTGCTGAAAAATAATGCAAAGATGAGTATACTGAAAAAAATAGCTAGCATCTGTTTCTATATGTAAACAAGACAACATACCAAGAGGTTTTGGAAGAATAGATTCTTGGATTCACAAGTGTAGCTTAGAAAACAAAAGGCACATGTGTTTGGTATTTTTTGAGGTAAGTCCTTAAGTGTGTTTAATGTGTTTGAGCTATCTGGGAATCTGTTGATGATTTCGACAGCTTAGGATATCTACTTTTCGGATATTAATATGGTTTTGTTGGTAGTTCGTTTTTTTAAAGGAAGTGGGTGTACTTATATTATACAGAAAAAAACAGGGGTTTAAACAATATGGCCTATCGATTCCAAGGTAGACCATATTAGAACACACCGTTGTTATCAAAAATATTTTACATCATAGCAATGCTCTTAGTAATTATCTTTTTTAAAAGTAGATAGATTACTCTACCTGTAGGAAAAATTTCAAGCCAATTGATTGGTTGGTAAGTGAGGCTGTTTGAGCCTTAGCTAGGCCATATTTGTGCCACCTACGTTAATAGTTTGTAACTAAGTTCAGTGATTCGAAAACTATGTTTCATGTTCGGAGTGTCTCATCTATTTCTAGACCATCAGGATGATTAAACAAATTAAATTATAGCAATAGTACAAATAGGTTAAAATATATCAAGTGGAGAAGATGGTCGGGGGGTGCGCTCAGCAAAAATAAAAATTAACAAAAAATTATTTATTCTTGCCGACGTTTCGACCTGAGTTTCAAGTCTTCATCAGAGCTATAAGACAAAAAGTGATTACAACCATTATTCAGAGAAACACAAAATTGAGAATAAATAATAAACTAACAAATTTAGAAATATACATAACAATGAATTAAATAATAAAAAATAGTTGATTGATAATCATATAATTAAAGAGTAGCAGATTGATAACAATGAAAGATGAAATGTAATATTATATAGGTAAGAATCGTTAGTAATCTTCTTACCTATATAATATTATATTCCATCTTTCAATGTTATCAATCTGCTACTCTCTAATTATATGGTTATCAATCAACTATTTTTTATTATTTAATTCATTGTCTTTTTGTTTTATAGCTGTGATGAAGAACTGAAACTCAGGTCAAAACTTTGGCATGAATAATTTGTTGCTTATTTGTGTTTTTTGCTGACTCCCTCCCCTTCCCCTCAACCGCGACCATCATCTTTACTTATTAATCTACGGTCATCTATCTACACTTCGTTAAAATATATCAATGTGGACAATACCGCCCGCAGACTTCTCAATCGATTCTCCAGGAGAAGCGAATCCGAATCTTCTTCCAGTCCAAGGAGAAGGGGACTACCGAAGGAGAGTGAGAGAGGAAATCCCGTTGCAAATTAAGGCCGGCTTGAGTCCTTAATCCTGGGCTTCTGGGGTAATTCGGTGGAGGTGCACCTTTCACCATTTGCGGCTTGGATTTGGAGTGTGGTTCCAGAAGTGTACTTTTTACTGCTGTGTCCTTTATATTTAAATTCGGGCGTTAAAATCTCGTACCTTCGCGCTACCTAACTGCCCGGCTTCACGGTCTGATTTGTGCAATCTCAGCCTCAGCTTGTTCATTGCAATCGATTTTTTTTTAAATTTTCAACAATATAAGGTAGTTTTAAATGGAAAACATAAAGCGAATTAAATATTTAAAATGTTCTTAATCAGCATATCTGTCAAGAGAGTATCTCCTCTAAATACGATGATTGTGTACTTTGTACTATAACATTTTTTATAGAATTATATGCTATTATATAAGGGGAGAAAAACAAAATTAATTAATGGCGGAATGGAGCACCTTACAAATTATTTATATTTTCTGTAAAATAAATAATTTAAAAAAAAAATGAAATAAAATGTACAATAACAAAATTCGACAACCGGAAGACCATGAGAAAAAAAATCGATAAGAAAGAGAAAAAAAATATTTTCAATATTTCATAGCATTGTACTTTAATTTAATCAAATGATTGACGAATTATTAAACACGTTTTGCGAATGTTAAACACTTCAAAAAATCTCTCTATTTGTTATTCAATAATTGATTTCACAAAATAAATCACGAGTTGCTCATTTTATTTTATGTTTTTGTTGTATTTTTTCGTACCCTCCTATTGAATAAAAAAATGATCGATACTTACAAAAATAATTACGAGAAATTACAAACAGTAAGCGCTCAACCAACAAGTGGTTTGGTTATGAGAACTTCCAAAGAGAGTTTAATAATTGTGAGTTACCATTTAGTGAGAAGAAGAAAAATTAAATTTTATCTCATTCTTTTAATCATAGATCCTATTTTAACAGCAATGAAAAAAGATATTTAGAAAAAAAAGTCACATATCTCATTCTTTTGAAAGTAATGCAGAAACATAGAGGTTTTTCGGAGAGCGGGGTAGCTCAGTGGTAAGACACTGTTAACCCAGTGGGTTCGGAGACCCATAAAACGGGTATCATAAAATGGATACCCTTAGTTGGGGAAATATTGCTGGTGTTCTGGTATACAATTCTAACCAAATCACCTCCATACACAACCGTTTGTCTGGTGACTGTACTTCTTTACAAAGTACTGACCCTCCATGGGTTTTAGCAGTACAGATATATCTTATCTATTAGTGTATTTTCATGCCACTGGTAATTGTTTTTTTGAAATTAGTAATTTATAAGATTTCTGAAAAAAATAACTTATATACTATATACGCATCTGGATCGGCAAGCAGTATGAAGCAATCACTAAAATTAAATCCACGTGAGAGTATGTTAATTAGGATTATTGAAAGAACAATAGAGGGAACAGAACTCAAAAAACCAAAGCAGCTTAGTGAGAATTAAATATTCAGAGGTTCATTTAAAAGAAACGGAAAGACCTGAAGAGTGCAAGTTAGACACAGCATGATGTACTTCAGCCATTCAAAACGAATCATAGTACATATAATGTTAATTTCAGTCATTAATTATTATTTTATTAATATATAGTCATTAAAAATTTTCCATAGTTAGAATATGACATACTATGGCGTTAAAAACTTGGGTTAATTTTTAATAAAAAAAATTTGATGGTCCTTCAGACTTCATCCAAGGTTAATTTTATTTTCTTACTATATTTTAAATTGTGATTTATTTAAGTTTAATTTGAAGAATCATTTTGGCTTAGTTCCGCACATTACAAATTTTATAGAAATTAAAAAAAAATAAGGTAGTCCAAAACTTTTAACGAGCAGGATACATAATAATAATATGAACCGCTACAACTCATGAAGGCTCAGTGGTTCAGTAATCTGCTAGGAAGTACTGTTTCTTGAACAACGGTTCTGCAAGGAGGAGATTTATACATGATCACGCTCAACCGCCAAATATTTCCCCAGTTAACTGTACCCATTTTATAGAGCCAGTGTATACACAATTATATCTATTTATACATATCTATGATATATCATATAATCGAACCAGTGCAGTTGCAGTCATAGGGTTGCTAAGGGGACACATCAACTAATTTAGCTACAACGGCCTCAGATGTGTCTCTCCTGTACTAGCTCGCTTTTAAGTGTATTATTACATAGGTTTTCAATATTAATACACTAAAAATTTTTCCTCTCTCACCAGCTATATAACGCTGTCTATTTTCACTAACGGCTAATCATTCGCCAATAATTTAGCAGTTCAAGTGAAAATTATTCGATCGGGACAATCACGGATGGACAAACAGGTGACGGATCTTCGATAAGACGGCCTACAATAGGAGGGAGACAGAATATATAATTAAGATATCCCCTTTCTTCCTCGGTTTCCCCTTCATTACCCCCACGGACAGCGGCCCTTCCGCCTCATTTTCCCGGCTAAAAAATGAGGAAGCCACCCCCGCGGGAAAATGCGGCGGAGCGGGGGCGGGTAAAAAATGACAAGAGAGCGTCAAGACCGTGATAAGATTCACTTAGGAGCGGTGATAAATAGATGAGCATAAAGCTCTGCTCGCTAGATCTGACTTTATAATTCGGTATTACCCACAGCCCGGCCGCATCTGGGGTTTGGGGGCGAAGAGCGGGAGGTTTGTCATCCGTTCTCCGAGAGAGTAAGGCAATATCTTCTCCTGTCTTCGGTTGGGCCTTTTATCATAGGGTACAGTCCCCACTCTTTGGCATCAGTCTGCTAGTACGTAAATAATTCGGTAACTCATATTTTGAAACAATTCATGGAGAAAAACGGAGAATACATATTCATTTTGTTCGCTGAAAGTGTAATTATCCGCAATGTAAGACTTGATCAAATCTCCTTAACCACTTTTCAGCATTTTAATTTTCGTTAAATTTCATTTACTCAACTGTAAAATTATCAGTATATAGTACACTTCATTTTATCTATTATATGGTTTTTATATTTTTTTTTTCTTTTTTAATGTTTGTATTTAGTTTGTAGACTGGTATTAATTATAAAAGAAAACTGTGGAAGGAAAAAAAAATGTTATCTACCTATTATATTATATTATGTAAAAATATGTAACTTATATTTTTCCAGTCACGGTTTGATCAGTATGCTGTTTAATGTAGCAATCCGATGTATTTGGGCAGCATGAATGAATAAAGTATTTCTTTCTCTCCCCTAGCTCATATATGGTTATATTTTTCCAAAAATATTTGAAATTCTATGCTATTGCTTCTATTTTGAGAAGTTTTAATGTTTATATATAATCGTTTCAATTTCTTGAGACTGGAATATAATTTTTAAATAAATTAATTGGTATTCATTTACGTCTCAACTCTCTTTATTACATTAACAGTCTAACGTTTCGGCCAACTCGGCCATCCTCAAGTACAATCTAACAATTAACACCTTATATCTTCATTTATAACAATTTTAATAACAATATAATTATTAATAATTTAACCTTCCTTAAATATAAATTTACACTTCAAATTCTTTAAAAACTTATAGCAGGACATTCTGGCCAGGTTATTAATTATAAGTCAAATTATCTTATGAAAGAAAATATGAAGAAAACAATATGTTCAAAAGAGAAATACTTGAGCCAATTTATATATCAGAGGATATCAATTATACAGTAAATTCTTAAACAGATACAAGAAATTTGAACCAACACTATGCAGATATTTTAAGCAAAATAAATTAATGAAAAGTTTATGTTACTATTTACTTATTAATTTTAATATGAAGTTTAATAATAGAAGAAATAAAATTTAGAACAAAATGCAATTTGAAATAAATTAATTATAAGCCTGTGTGTATGGAAGGTTAAAAATAGTTTTTTATATGGTAGTTGATAGTGTTAAGTGATCTAAATATAAAAAGTTTAAAAATTAAAGAAATTGTGACAAAATAGGAAACCAGACATAAGCTTAAGTAAGCTTATTAATAACTAATATGATTCCCTATTAATTTATTCTTTCATTGAGTAACTTGTAATTAATGACCTGGGCAGAATAGCCTGCAAAACGTTTTTAAATAATTGGATGTTAGGTGTAAATTTATATTTACGGTATGTTAAATTATTAATAATAATGTTGTTAAATCGTTACAAATGAACGAACAATAAGCTGTTAATTGTTGGATTTTTGTTGAGGATGGCCGAGTTGGCCGAAACGTTGGACTGTTGATTATGCAATGAAGAGGGTTGAGACATAAATGGATACCAATTAATTTATAAAAAATAGTTTTATCTTGTTTTTCTCCGATTTTACCATCGCTTCCGCCGCCCAAAAGTTGTCGTAAATAAAACCGTTAATAATAAACGAGTTATACCGCTTTTCTCCAGGGCTTTGAACAGTAAGAAATGTACAATTAAAAACCTTGCTATTTGATTAAAATGATATGGTACTAACTTATAGAGCATTAATGGGTAGGAAACCAATGCAACGAAAATTCTGCTGGAAGAACCGAGACCACCTTCTTTTCAAATGTTGTAGAAGGACATTGTCCTTAAAAGTATATATATATCAATTTCTTTTTCAGATATAACTCGAACCACTTCCTAATCCTTTACCTTCCAACCATATAACCGTAGAACTGACCTAATATAGTATTTATAATACCTGCGAGAAGACTTGGCTTGGAAGTCAATTCGGAAAAAAACAAAATATCTGGTTATGGTGCTTGGGCCTGGAGAGAAGGTGACTTTAGGGGAATACCAATTTGAGAAAACTAATGTTTTTGTATATCTTGGATCATCGGTAACTCAAGAAAACAAACCTGAACAAGAGATTCGGCGTAGGATCGTAGCAGCAAATCAGTGATATTTTTCTATGGCAGTTCCGGAGTAGAGCTTGTGAACTGGAACTCCTAGTCTTTGAAAGAAGAATCCTCAGACGTTTATATGGTGGTGGAGAGAGAAAATGGAGGAAAAACCAGGAGCTGTACACTATGTTTAAGGAGCCCGATATAGTTCGAGTGATGAAAATTGCAAGACTGAGATGGGCAGGACACTTCGTTAGGATGGGCAGTGAGGATCCACCAATACAATTACTGATGGAGCCACTCCATGGTACCAGGAGAAGAGGAAGACCAAAGCTGCGATGGTCTGATGGGGTTGCAGCTGATGCAACAAATATGTCAGGGCTTCGGAATGGGATGGCGGCTGCAAGGGACCGAGACAATTGGTGGAAGCTGCTGGAGGAGGCCTGGATTCGACACCGGATTGTAGAGCCCACTAGTAGTAGTAGTAGTTATAATATATGGCGTGGATTAAAATAAATTAAACTGTATAGGTATAATAGAAAAAAAAGTAACACTCTAACGTAATCCTTAAAATTACTAAGAAACATTAAATTTTGATGAATCGTTTAAAAAAATTGATGATAATATAAAATCTGCTTTTAATATGAATCCCCTTCGTATTTAGGTCCGATATATTCTTCTCCCAAGTGATTGAGCAATAATAATAGCGGATTTTTTTAATGTTTAATTATATATAGAAATTTAATGTATATTAATGACTTCATATTAAAATTAAGATAACCCAAGAAGATATTTTTGTAATACGCTTCTCTTTGTGTTTTGTCTATAATATTTTTCTAGGAAAAATTAAAATTTTTATACTTTGGATCTACTGGAGTGGTCCGTTTATATCCTCAACTAAGGTCTACAATTCATCTTTGACTTATTTTACTTAATAAATAATGACGATTCTTCTTCTGGTATGGGAATTCACCCAAACAGTAAAATTTATTATTCACTTCAAAGCATATTTTGAGAATTAATAAATTCAGCGAAAGAAGATTTTTTATAATCTCTCTCTCTCTCTATGAAAAAAACAAATTTATTTACAATCCGCACCCTACTGCTTTTACATATATATTTTTTATAATGCAATCCGGCCACAATCGATATGACTATAATATATTCAGATGTATTAAAACTCTGAACGATATGAAACAGGGCAGCCGGGGTAGAAACAATTTGTGGGGACGGATTGTGTATGGAGATGAGGATCAGGGCTGGCCCCCTAACGACATAATAATAACAGCGGTCGAGTGGGCTGGATAATGCCGCTCCAGGTGTAAGCCAGGATCATACTCCGCTCTTCGGGAAAGGGGAGGGTGGCTGTCGTGTCTTGTCCGATATTATGCCTCCTGGGGTATCCAGATAGTTATTGCAAGGATTAGTGCAAGGCATATTGCTAAGGCATTTTTTTAGTTAATTGTTTTGTAAATGTGTGATTCTCATATAGTGGGTAATTTTCGGGTCCCAATTGTTCAACGAAAATCCCTAAATATAAAAATCTGAACATTCTTAGATTAGATTAGTTCTCAGCTAAAACCACTATACAATAAAGCTTTAACGCAAAATTTACTAATAAAATTTTATTTTGAAATATGTATAACCATTATCAGTCCAAAAAGAAACCATAAATAATCGTGACAGTATATTGAGCTTTAGAGAATCACTTAATATTGAATACAAGTTTAATAATTAAATAAAATATGAAGATAGTTAATTGTAATAAAATAAAAACTTGTTTTTAAACAAATGGACATTAACTATATCAGGCAATGACAATAGACATTAGTAACTACTATTTTTTTTATTTCTCCATACCAGCCGGCTAGAATGAAAGGTATAAGAGTGAAAGTGGTGGTCAAGGTGACACTTTTTTTTTTACTTATTTATTTCTTGATACTTACAACTGTATAAAGAAATACAACAAGTAAATTTGATCATAATGACATAATGATATGATACATGATGTAGAGAAACTACCCAGTAGTAGAACTCTAAAAAAAGTTTACAATATAAGGTCACGAGGCCATCTTCTTTTCAGGCGCCTCGGAGGATTGCCAGGAATGGAAGAGGAAGCAAGGTTAGAAACTAGTGGGTTTGGGTGGTTAGGGAGTTTATTATGGAAAGAATAATATCCGGTTCGGGCTAAATAAATTCCATTTATTGATACACACGGTCAATCAGCAATCTTCCATTATAATTATTTAAGTTAGATGTCCATATTATCTGGGATAATATAGCCGGGGTCATTCCAATAACGCAAATTTCGGATAAAAGATGGTATTATCACGAAAAATTTTTCTTTTTTTTCCTAAATTAAAATAATACAAAAATGTTAGAAAAAAAAATTGGAATTGAAAGTACACGAGCAATTAATTGTAAGAAGATCCGATTAGTGGACACAAACAGTAGGAAAAAATATTTATCAGTAACCGGCAGAAAAAAATCTATTCATTAGTAACTGAATAAATAAATAGTTTTCGTCGAGTACTAAATATCATTCATATATAGACAGTAATAAATAATAAATTACAAAAATGACTATTTATTAATGACCAAATAAATCATTAGTTATAAAAAAAAGATTTTCTGCTATTTTTAAAACTTTATTTACCACTACCCATACTATGTTCTTATAATTATTTACAAGAGGAATAGTGAATTAATTCTTAATTTTATTGTTTTTTAATTTAACATATCAGAATGGATGAACTGTTTCTACTAAAAAATTCAATCCATACTTCCACAATAACTTTCTCTAACATTAATGTATATAAATCTTTTACAAAGTTCTCATACAAACAACATTATTTATGACAGAATATTGAAAATAATTGGTATTGTTAAATGTATTATAAATAGACTGATAAATAGAAATGTTACTTTTTGTTAAATTTATACTAATTCACAGAAATTAGAAATGTACTTTAGCCAACAAATATGCAAAAATAAGGAAAAAACAAACGATTTTAAAATCAACTGATGAGTGAAATGAATTTCATTCGGTTCTAAACTTTTGTTTTATCTTACCAAGAAACAACTGTAGAAGTTAAAGAACTGGAAATTTTTATTTAAAGTAAATCGGAGTATTCTCAATACTTTTTAAGAAGGAACTCTGTAAAGAGTTGAAATTTCACTCCCTAACTTATTTCAAGTTGGGGCAACTTGAACGATGACTGACGGTTTTTAACTTTGTTCTCAACTTACTCCGGGCCAGAAGTTATGAAGTTACATGTTTAGAAATATTAAGTTGTTTTTTTAAGAATCTTTTTTTGTTGGGAAAATAAGTCTTCGACTGTTCCACATTTACTTGCCATTTTATTCTATATACAACGAAATTACTTGGATTATTGCTATTCAAAGATTTAATTTTGATAAAAAATTGTACGTTTCGCTTAAAGCTAAGAATAATTATAACGGTAAAAACGTTTTTGTATAATCGAATGATTCACTATACAAGGGAATATGATTAATAAAATAATACAGACTGTGATTTAGGATAACTAAACATTAGTAGTATTCAAAGGTTTAATTACTTTTAATAATTTTGTAATATATAGTTGAAGAAGGTTATAAAAAAACTTTCGTTGTGTCAGAATGAACGAACAATGTTTGTGCAATAGCGGTGGTAAATTTAGATATACATGCTTTTTCATACATAATGACCAAATGCATCTAAAATTTACCTTGAAAAACAAAACTTAACTGGCTTGAAAAGTTTCCCAGAGGAAGTTTCCTCAGTCACGTTTAAACAACGGAGAAAAAAATACCAACTTACTCTACTTCATTTCAGTAAACAAGGTGGGGGAAAGAGTATCAAAGAAATGAATGAGAAAAAATCATTAGGACCACATTATTCAAAATAAAACTATATAATAATAAGTTTTCAGCCAGTTTTATTCAATATATAATAATTAATAAAATCATTAAAAAACAAAATTTTTTTTAAGTTGTGGAGCTTTCTATTGGGGATTTTAAAACTTTTATATTGTACCCTAGTAACATTATTAAAATTATATATTTTAATATACACTTCTGGAAATATTTAATTGTTTTCTTTTTCTCTGCTGTTTTATAAAAGATGATTTTTGTAATCAATATTACACAAAGCATAATTTTTTTAGATACACGAATTACTATTCAAAGTATATAACCTTTCTTTTTAATTTTATATTTAGGACAAAATTTATTCATTCAATTTTTTTTAAATTAAGTTGAAAATAAATTTGAAATGACATTATTTTTTTATCTCCAGAAAAAATTATGTAGATTGAAAGTCTATTATTAAGGTATTTATCCCTCAAAATTTAAAACAACTTTTACAAGAATAAATAAATGTCATTTTGTTCAATCTCATTTCTTGTGAAATTTATCAAGAAACAGTATCAAAATTACAATGAATTTGTCTCTTGTGAAATAACATTTAGAAAGGTTTCATATTTGTAAAGTGCATTAGCAGGTATAAAGTTGCCATAATAACAATTACATATACCAATCTACGAGAAGTTTTACAATTTTTTTGTTTACCCACATATTACATTATTCTGTCATACGTTATGGAAGGGAGGGTTTATCCTAAAGGTTTTATTATTTATTTATTATATACTGGAATTGTATCAGTGCTAAGAAGGTATTGTAATACGCTGTCCTAAACGTGAGGCATTAACCCAGAACCATAAATAAACAAAAAGTATTAAATATTCAATATACATTGTCATTAACTTTATATCTTTTAAATAAGTATATTTAATATTTTAGCACTAATCGAAGACATATTATCATATTGATAATTAACACCACAGATATAAACGCAAGAATTATATTTCCGAGAAAAGTAAAAAAAAGGATTTATTATATGACGGTATTCTCTAATCCTTTAATTATTATTTAATTTACTTTACATCATCATACACTTCTCCATTTCTGTCGAACCTAGCGTGTTGTTTTAAAGTACCAAACCTTCCACAATGAGCTATCTAACGCAAAAAAGAATTGGAATGGTAGCGCCTGAAAATAGCACGTTCAAATCAACTTCATTAGCATCGTACATAAACAAAATTTAAAAAAATATGGATCATTAAAAAAAAGAATTTTTTGTTATGAGGATTAAATATTAGAGGAATTTTATTATTCCTGAATATAAACCTCAACTTCGTAATTTCTTCTTGATGACATATATATCATAGTAGATCTTCTAATGAAGTGGAAATGTATGTGTCAACTTCCAAATTGTCATTAAGATGCCGATTATATTTTACTAAGCTAATCTAGCACACATAAGCTTTGTAAAGTTGTATATCATTCTTTAGACTTATCCTAGACAATTGGTAGTCCTTTATTTATATTCCTAAATTAAAATTTGGTCAAATTTTTGTTGTTTTGTTTGGTAAAGCAATGAAACAACTACTGAAGTTGACCTGACAGAACATCTACCATACCCCAACCCGTAGATACCCTGCAATATCCCACATCCCGGATATCCCAAGAGCGCGGCAACAAGAGGAACCTGGTGGGAGAAGGCAGGTACCGCCCACACCTATTAATATAATTACAGGCCCTAGGCTCTATTATCTAGCATGGCCGACCTAACGGCCATTTTTTACCTTTCTCCATTGAGTTTTTTTTTATCCGCGGCCATCTGTGAGACCGCCTACGGGACAATTTGTCGCCTGTTCCCGAAGACCGCTGGGTTATTGATGCCCAGGCGAGTGATGTTGAAGCAGCCGGTGTCATGAACTAGCCGATCGGTGGGCTTCGGAGGGAATGACGGGTCAATCGACTAATGTTGTCTCGTTTAACGACCACACAATGTCGTATGATGAATTAATTATTAAAGGAATGATTTATGTGTCTTTAACCAGCCTACACCTTCTCGAGGTTAATGACTTTGGGAATACATTATGATCGGGAGCTGAAACGGAAAGCATATTATCTATCAATCACATGGTCGATATAAGTGCATTAAAATATGAGTTCTCAAAAAATATTTTATTGAGAAGCAACGCAGTATTTATGTGTATAGATGTCACGTATCAATAAAGGAATTGATAATATACTAAATAAATGGAATTGTTATTATTTATAATTTCCAACGGTTACTAGTTAAGGTATTGAATGAATTGTAACCCGGTCATATCTTTGTCCTGCCGTTTTCCACAAACTTATGCATTTCCAGAGGTTAAGATTGTTTTTGGACGAATTGCTTTTTTTTTCGTTGTTTTTTTTTTTAGATTATCGGGTTCTAATTCCTATATATCAAAGTTATGCCTTGCATGCAATATCTGTTGTAAAATAGCCTAAAAAAAATTTTCCTGTACACTGTGATGTCCAAACAGCTGAAAATATTTAGATAAAACAGCCTAAAATCTTCTTAATCCCTTTTTACTCTCTGTATAAATAGAATAATCCTTAAGAAAAAGAATAACTCAAAAATCATAAAGGTTTATGCAGACCAAATATGTCAAATCTAGGGCGAAAAGATAATTGATGGTTACAAAATTTTAATGGGAGGTTGGTTTTGAACAACTGGTGTTCCTATAATTTCCTCGTTCATTGTAGACAGTAGTCCAAACATATTCCTAAACGGAATTTTAGAAATACTATCTATAATATAATATTTAATGTATTGTGAAATTTTAATTTAATTTAATAATTACATTAAAAATTATATTGGAATTATAAGGAAAATTGGGTGGCTTAACACGACATACTAACTATAGACATCGGTTCATGGAAACCATATAGGTTCTAGAACCCCCGAAGATGTATCTAATGATACAAATTCATTATCAACCGTAATAAGAATATATTTATATATTAGCAATAGTTAGTTACTCTAACCTGAAGAAAAATATATTCAACCATACTAGTCATCTGGTCCAGGAAGTATAGGGATCATACAACCCTCCTAAAAATATCTTTGATCTCCAAGATCTTTCTTAAAATGTTACTGAGAGGCACAGAAAATAGGCAGACACACTACTAATGACCTGTGAGGTTTATGCATCCTTGCTCATGCATCTGATCTATCGGGAAATCCCCAATTCGGAAAATCCCAAGTTTTGTGTTAATATTATTGTTACTAAGTGTTACTCAGTTAATTTTTTTTTATTACTGTTTGTGTAAATAATATACAATGATTATGAATGTATATTTTTTGAACTGTATGTACTGCTGGCTGGTAGCGCTATAATCTGTACTAGAATGACAGATAATAATTTCTATAAAATATTAGTACCTCATAAAATTTAAAACAAAATTAAAATTAAATGACTGCATCACAAAAATTAGGATTAGCAGACATCGACTAATTACGGTTATTAATAACTATACATAAACTGGTAAAAGCTGTTTGTTCTTTTTTTTATATTTGATCGTTTATATTATTTGATCACACTAGATAGTTATAAAGCATTATATAGTAGCAAATATCCCAATAGCCTAGTCAAATGTTTACAATGATATCTTTTTTAAGAAGTTTGAAAATTAAGTTCTATTTCTATCTCCTAAGAACATGAACCATTACACCCACGCGATTTTTTTCTTACTTATTTCTGTAGAAATTCCTCAAGGTACTACTCATGTAAGTGCTTATGAACTCATACAATGCACTAAAAAACAACAATGTTTTACAGAAATTAAAAAATGAGAACTATTTATAGCTTTAATTGAAGGAGTTAAAAAAAAACTTGATGAATATATCTTTAAAATATAGTGTTTCGTATTTAAAATAATCAATTTTAAATAAATTATGGCTAACTGGAATTATACCATATAAAATACCCCGAATAAAGATTAAATATTCTAAGAAATAAATAATTTTTATTATTTACATATTAATTCTTTCCTGTTCTGGCTATTGATGTCCTCATCAATAAAACAACATTCTCTGTTCTGAAGTGTTCAAAACATTATTTTAGTTGAATAATATGATTAATAAACTGCATCAAACACAGAGAAATAAGTATTCTAGGATAAATATTATCACATGTATGTTACTAAACATAAATGGGGGAAGTTACGATCATAATAATGGCGTGTTGTGTTGGCTGATTTGTATCTCGGTTGACAGGAAACAAGGAGTATGGGTGTCTCTTGTGTCAACCACTGATTTTTATCTTCATCCTCTTTACAAACAGCATCCTACAAAATGTATCCTCCCGTGTTTACAAAACGATTCTTTACTCGTTGTCAGTGAACTTAAAAATATTACATTCTTGGTTTGTAATAAGACGTCATGTAAACCAAACTATTAATTAAAAGTTGAAAAGGAAATATATACATATGTACAAGAGAAGGGTCGAAAATAAATTAAATACGCTATTTACATATTTTATTCTAAAATTTTATCGACCAACATTTTTTAAGCTCTGAAAAATGTTCAATATGCCACTTTGTCATTGTACCGATGTTTCCATAGAGACTGTATTTATAGTTTAATAAAAATAATATTAAAATTTATAAACATAAAATTTAAGAAGATTAAAATTATATTAAATAATATTACGTATTAGAAAACCAAAAAAAATCTATGAAGTAAGAAATGGTTCATTTTATATATTCTAAGTATATTTTTCTACTTGTTTATAATCATAATTAATCAAATTTATTAAACTAATCTGGTTATTTAATTGATTCCCGCTCACCCTTCAATATAGGGTGGAATAAATTGTGAGATTCTAATACGAATATGTCTGCGTTTTTAATTATAATTAAGTTACATTTTATTTTATTATTATTTTTATTGAAAGTCATCTCTTTGTCACTTTGTTGTTGATGATTGAGCCAGGTTGTTAAATGTATTTGGAACTTCTATTATTGATAGTTAGGAGGACGTATTTGTGTGCAGTAAAAAAAAAAAAAAATGTGCAATCTCGAGCAGGAAATACTCAAAATTCGTATAAAACACCCAAAACATGCAAGAATCAACATTACTGTTTAATTTATAATCTTAATGTAGAAATATGATTTAGTTGGTGGATTTAGCACTCGAAGTTCTGACTGTCTAGTAAATTCTAATTTACTTACTGAGCAGTTCTATGTGGATATTGCTCCACTTGTTTCTACCGATTGTATTTCTCTCTCCATCTTGTTACTCCTAAATATTTTCCTCTGATCCTCCTCAAGGACTTGTAGTCAGCCTCTTCGTGGACGTCCCACTCTTATTTTTATTATTATAGTACCACGCAATAATTGTCTGGGTATCCAGTGTTGAGGTGCACTGATTATGTGGCCCAGTCATTCTACACGGCGTTCCTTAGAAAATTGGACTACATTCCAATTCTTGTATAAGGAGTATAATTCGTCCTTTGGAGTTTCCATGCACAGATATTGGCGTTAAATGATTGTAGATTGTTCTATGGAGCTTACGCTCGGAATTGAAATCCAGTATGTTGAGTTTAGAGTAGAATCAAAACAAGGTAGGGATTTCAGAAATCAAATTTCATGTGGTTGCAACTGGAGTTCTCTTTTCACGTCTCATTTGAATTTTATTTTATAATTTTAAGAAAACATGTATCTGTTAGCAAATAAATAGTGTCATCAGAGAATACAATTTCTATGGGACTCATACTCTTGTAATACCGAAATCTGCAATTCTTTTATTGGAACACAAAGTCTTAAAGCTGTACTGTACGTGCCTGAAGATATAATTAGTTATTTTTCAATGATAAATAAACTAATACAGATAGATTCCTAAATAAATGATACCGATCTTAGGTATTGTGGATCATCTATGATTCGTTATTAGCGTGACCAATTATATTTGTCACCGCTTTACCAAATTCAAAAGGGAATCTGGGAACGGTTATGCTGCGAGACAGAATTATTTAAAGCGATATATATTGTAGATGGTGGTTTATATCAGATGGAGAGAGAGAGACAATCGATGGCTGTCTTTAGCGGACGAAAGGAGAACTAATGGCCACGAACACGGCAACTTCTCGTTTTCCTTTATCTCGGTGGGGCCAACGGATTGGTCGCTCGCTCCACCAATCAGCTATGGCCACACCTACCGATTACAGGTAGGCATTATTACTTTTTTTTCATTCACTTTCTTATTTATTTTTTTCTCCCCACACTTCCTTCTATTTCTCACGGGTGGTAGCCAGCTGGAGGGGGCGTGGACAGCGTTCTGGAACCAATCAAATTATGATTTTTTTCATATTTATTCCTGTTCTGAGCGGAAATAAGGTTTTTCTTATCCCACCCTCGGTTACATGAATACCAAAATACAGATCATTGTATAATAAATTGAAAATATAAAAAATATTATTCCTTTCAACATTACGTCAACCTTGTTTCTTTTATTCTCAAGTGTTCATTGAAACGACGATACGTAATAAAAATAAAAATCTATTACGAAGTAAGTACTTGGCTGAACTTATATACTTATACAATGAATTGATGAATTCAATTTTATTCTGAAATAATGATTTGCACACAGTATAACTAACGTAAATCTATTTACCCTAAAGAGGTAAACAAAATAAATATTTAATTTTGAATATATATTTGAAAGATAAAAAGGTAGAGGAATAAGTGATGTTTAGACTGAATTTTATTTGTCACATTAAAGATTTGAAACAAGAAAGGAGTTAAGGAAGGAGACAATAAGAATAGAATACAACCTGCGCAATAAGCATATGCGCAATAAAGCAGTAATATGTAAAATGTGAAATAAGAATAGAATTATAAGGTATTGTGTAAGAAAAATAAGGAAAAAAAGTTAGTGAGTATTGAATAATTTTTTTTGCCCAGTATTTAAAATTATAACTCTAAAGACACATTTGAGGGGTTATATTATATTATATAGGGGTCAGATTATATTCCTCTTTTAACAAAATAAACAAAACAATCCATATCAAACCAATTAGAGTAAATATTTGACTCATTGCTCACATTTTTAAAAGTATTTTGGTCTGGTTACCATGGATACTTGTTCACCTTTTGTTGGTTTTTCGGACAACTGGAAAACTAGACATCTCTCAGAATATTGCATTTCCTCGTATGAATATTATTGAACTATCTAATAAGCTAAACAAAAAAGAAACCAATTTTATCGCGCCAATATAAGCAAGTGTACAATGAATAAGTCAGAGTGGTCAGAAAATTGTGAGTGGACATAACAAATATCCCGACTGTTGTTATGAGATTTCTTTTGTGTTTAATGTTTGTTTTTGCAGTACACAGTATTTCCTGAATTATACGTAACATTGCAACATTGCTTACATTCCCAGACAAGAGGTAGCGTGTTGTTGAGGTATTGTTGGCATATATGAGATATGGAGATACAAAAATTTGAGAATATTCTCACTCGGGGATAACAAAAATATGCATAATTCAGATCTTTATGACTTTCTAATATTCAAATAAAACTTACTTATTTACCTAAAAAATGAAAAATATATCCTCTAAATCTGACTAGTAAGAAGAATGTTATATTTGCGCAAAGGACAAAAATTGTTATTGATATTTGATAAGTTACCAGGCGTGGCCAACTTTTCTGAATATAAGATCTACTTTTTATCTTACAAGCGTGTGGCATCATAGTCTAAGGGAGAAACAGGGGTGTGAAATGCATACTACGTTTATACACTGTGTTTCAGTAAAAGGTGTATTCCAGCGAGGTATGGTCTGATAAGTAATATATATGTTCAAACCTATTTTTTAATTTTCATATCACTTATTAAGATTTCGAGATATAGGCTCATGAAGAAAATGAATTTCTAGACCAAACTTTTGATACCAGCTTTCCGTACATGCGTTACCAAAAAATTCGACATTCCGATACTTTTTCAAGATAAATTTTTACAAACATAAAACTCATTTTAATTTATTTAACTGCAATGTACGGGTTGTACTATCTGTTCTTAAATATGAAAGTGTTTTTATAAACCTGCAGTGAATTGCTGATTTGATTTCGATATTTCACTTATGCATTTTTTTTTTTTGACCAGCAAAATGCATCATGTAGGAATAATAAGACATAGTTTTTGCTAATCTATCGCTCGCTGAGTACACATCGTACTGAAAAACAAATATACTTATTTAATTGAATAATTATGTAATGGGCCAAAAAAACTCGTCAAGAGAATTAAAAAAACATGGATAATTAATTACTTTTGATCCATATGAAATGTGTCTGAAACTATCGCTAGTAAGTTATGTCTTCTACAACCGCCTCGAAGTCCATGGTACATGGAATTCCACCCCAGACATTGCGAGCGATCGACGATCAATGTAAATTGGCCTTGCGATCGACTTTTGGGTCACCCCTGCTATATACGATACAAAATGGTTGGAAAATGATTTAGATTAAAAATCAAAAACAAATCGTCTAAATCGGACCGGTACTCAGAACGTAAAAGTATATAGCATTTAGTACATTTGAAGACTTTAGTATAAGTTTTTTAAGGGATTCAATTCCTGAATTAAACGTATTTCTTGATTTTCTCTACATGTTTCAATTTTGGATATATCACCTTTTGCATCACTAGGTGTTTAGATATTTTGATTCGACATTATTCATTCTAACAATCCCTTAGTGAAAGTAACGGCGCCTTCCCATCCAGTGTCCACGTTGCAGTTTCCCAGACCCGATAGCCAACGATTAGATCGTAAGATGCAGTATACACTAGCGAGGTATAAAAAGTTGATGCTAAAACAGAGATGCTCGCTAGATTGGCCTGTGTCCAGGTGGAGCGCCATTGGCCCAAAGCCAGCCTTCCTTATCGCCTCCTTCATATTTTCCAAGTCCCAAAAAACAGAGGGCTCTGCTATCTCTGTTTACTATTTCCTCTAATTCCCTAACCCTCCTTATTAATGGCGGGACGGAGAGTATTTTTTTTTCTCATTTCTTATGAGCTTACTCGTGCTTTATGAGAGTTGCGCCGGATTAAAAACTTTCTCTAACTGTTTATTTCTGATGAACGGCCAGGAACTGGCGGTTATATTTCATTAGAACAACGGAGGCAGAAAGGGCAACCTACTTATTTTCTCTTGGGGATGGGGAACGGTATAGTGTTTAAGATGGGTAACGGGAGCGGAAAGCATGATGGCCTTGTTATTTTAAGGTTTAAAAATATAGTAATCTTGAAAACTAAATTTATTTTAATAACTTCCTAAAGTTCTTTACTACTGTTAAAACTAACAGCACCAGCGCACACTAAAAGGATTATTTCTAGTTTAATCTTGTTATTTTTGATCACATAAAGAATGAATAAAAAATATTAATGAAATCATATAACCTAATTTATCAAAAAAGGAAAACTAGTAGTAAGAATAAATTGGGAACAGATATATAATGTCAAGAATATATAAACCTAATTCAAATATAAGTTACAATTATAAAAACAAATCGAAAATAATGCACTATTTGGGATTTTTATGTGTTTATAGAGTCAAAATATGCACATAAATATGTAATAAAACTGAGAGATATTTACCATGTTATATTACCATGTTATATTGAGATATTACCAAAATTTAAAAAATAGTAAATTCCATTTTAAAAACCCTGTAAACAATCCAAATATATGACTTTTTAATATATTTAAAGAAGGTTTAAAAAATAAATAAAAAATTGATTTGTATCCAACGATTATTCAACGTCCACAGATGTGTATAATGTATACTTAGCAATTGAAAGCAACATAATCCATTTTTTCCTATTATATGTACGTTAGTTATAGAATGTCGGATTATTAAATTTTTTTTTGTTGACAATTATAATATATAACTATGTAATGACGTCTGAACGTTTTCCCCCCAATATACTTTATATAAGGAATCTCTAATAAAATTCCACGAACACCTGAGGCAATACTAAAGTTTGAAATGGAAAATAAAAGAGAGGATTATTTTTGTTGAAACTTAAATACAATTCTAAGTTAAAAGAAACAATTATAAACCATTAAAATCGCAGAACTGCAAATGAGTTCAGAATTACATTGAAATAGTTATTTTTCATAAAATGATGATGTTATTTAGGTTTCCCGGAAAAATGACTACAACATATCCGTTAAGTAATTTTTATACTTTTTTTTTAAGTTACTAAATATTTTACCTTAATTACAAAATATATATTTAAAACAAGCGAAATATTTACTTAAAACATAATAGTTAAAAACAATGAGATACTTAACATTAAATGAAAAATATAATGAAATATCGATGGAGTCATAAACATTGTAGAGAAAAAATTGAATAAATAAAAATGAGAACATAAGAAAAAAACCCATCCCTAATGATACTATTATAACTATTAAGGTGCTATTGATAAAATTATAATATTAATTAATAAATAAAATACTTAGTAAATAATAAATTACAAGATGTATTCAAATTTTTAATTCAAACATTTCAAATTTGTACTTACATACATGTTAGTATGATAACGCTTATTAGTATTAATAATATTATACTACCAAATAGCAGACATTTGATCAGCAACGTTTGTTAAATGATTTGCCATATGAGTTGACCCCTTATTTGTTCATTGGCCGTTTAGCCTTACATATATTTGCCAAGTTGTTGGACAAACGATTTGCCACTGCTGTGGAGCTGGCTTTGAACAGCTTCTTATGTAAACTAATCAATCATTTAAAATCAAATTACATTACTTCAAGTGAAAAAAAAACTCAAAGTTCTTATAAATAATTTTATAGTAATAAATTTCTCTGAGAAACTCTATAAGGGACAGGCACATAGGTCTTAGTACTAATCTATAACTTTATTATGATTATTTATGCACTTACTATTCAGAGTATCATTTTATTTCTGGTGGTAGTTTTGATTTTTATTAAAATATGGAAACAATTTGTACATTATTGGCATTTTTTAATTTTAAATTAATATACCGGTTGAATAACAGAATATTATTTAGTATGACTCCTGGTAATTAAAGGAGACAATAACAATAATGATGATGGTTTCTGTTATATTTCTGTTATAATACTGTCGACGAAGCTTACAAAATTTGCTGAGTCTTATAGGTTATTATGGGTGGTATTATGCCTATGGTATAATGCTTAATACATTCATCTATTTCAAAATTTTTTATTTTTTTTTTGTCTGTTACAGGTAATGAAATAATAGTGGTAAAAACAGGACCTTATAGATAAGAAGCGCAGAGCGGCTGGTCGGTAATGAGAATCTAATTGTAATTAATTGCTGTCATTAAATATAATTATTTTAATAGTCCTATTAGCCGCTGCAGTCCTTGGAGCTTCTGTTCGTTCCTAATCTCCTCCAGACCTTTCTTCTTCTTTTTTTTTCCCTTCCAATAAAAGGATATGAGCAATAAAGGACCATAAAAAAACTGACAGTTGGAAAAATTGGATTCTTTATTCCTACATATCATTCTGTTATTTCCCTTGGGCTACCGGTACTTTTTTCATCAATTTATTTTTCTTTGAAACATTACATTAAACGTGTTATCGTAATTTCTCAAAACACATCTGACGCCGAATCCCATTTCCAAGTATGAGTCGATTTAGAAGGCAAACTAATCGGACACGCCTTAAATACAATTGAGGGGTCAGCAGCATTTTTGGTCGATTTTTATATTTGCCAATATTCGAGAGACAGTATCACAAAGACAATTGCGTATATAGTGACCTGTTTGGCCTCAAATTGAAGAAAATTTAGTTCTGTTAATTTTTAAAAAAGTAGGTTTGAAATATTTGGTTTTTTATATTGACAAAATAGCCTTTAAGAAGCAGTTTCTTAAATGTTGGCAAATGTAAAAAAAAAACAACAGTAAAAACATATCCTGTAGACGTGAGCCAACCCTTTGGATTCGGGAGCCCCCTGATTCAACCAACCTTTATAATGTGGGTACTCTTAAATGGGGAAACGGCAGATTGTGATTCTTCAATCTTATATACAATTACATTTTTTTTTCTTTTATATAAAAGTATCTAATGTTGGAATTTAGCTCATTTTCAATTTAAATCTATTTTACAACTCTGTCGTGATAAATACAAGTCATTACATACTTCCATTTTTTAATAATATTTTGGAATCGCGACATCAGACCTTCACTGTAAATCTTTTCTTTTATTCTCTCATATCACTGTGTCTCTTTTACGTATGTTGTTGAATATAAAATATTTATATAATTCTTCACATTCCTTTTTTAATGTCTCGTGCTTAATATTATAATACTATGTGTACTATCTAAGGCACTAAAATTAATAATATTAGGTTTATAGACATCAGTATTTGACAAAAGCCTCTTTCATAGGAAGGAATTTACAGTAGTTGGCTATAGCAGGTATATAAAACAGAGTCCTCACAACCATACACCGAAAGGAAAATACATTTTTAATTTTTAAAAATCATTTATAGAAAAGGATATTAATGTCAAAAACATAGTTAAAAAAAAATTATTTTAACTAACGAAGGATTTCGCCAAATCACTGGTAAAAAAGCATTACTTTCTTATTTTATTTTGAAGTGATTAGTATAGTTAGTATTATGCTCTAACAACACGGGCTGGTTGTACCCACGAGACACTGAAAAATCATAATTGTTTTTTATTAGTGTGTATATCCACCAATTTAAGCTGTGTGTAATATTTTTCACGATAGTTACCTTTAATTGAGTTCATATCCCAGAGACTTTAGCGAAGTCGCTGGTACCCAAAACTTAGTTTCCCTATAAGAAGCCGCCCTGGAGCTGAGGACATATCGTTTTTCTGCCGAGAATCCTGGCAAAGGGTCCTGCTCCTAAGTATCCTGTGTACAGAGGGTCGACTCAAGGGCCGGCTGATATCGGCAAGAAAAAGGATGATGAGGGCGGGCATGAGTGGCGATATTCCCAGGATCAGGACATCAATATCCCTGGCCCTCGCAACTTCTTATATTCCGGTCATAAACCGCACGTCCGGGCGGCCAACGAGCAAAAAGACTACAGAGTGTCGCCTCGGAATATCAACAACCGGAGGACAATGTGAGGGGTCGTGTCTTGTAACTGCATAACAAATAACTCTACCTTTATTGGTAACAGTGGTTATTTGTTAGGTGTGTGTTGTGTTTATATATATGGAATAAGCAACGATAATTCGGATATTAGTGATTTAGATTATATTATGAAATCATTAAAAAGAGATAAAAGATCAAAGACGAATTTCTCATGATGAAAATAACTTCTAGCAGCTAATAAAAAAAAAAAAAGCAAAAAATTTAAATAATATTCAATATTCATTATTCATTCTAAATACCTAATTAACAGATACAGTCAATAATAAGGAGAAAAAAATGAAGGAAATTATACGTGAAGAACAGTGAACAATAATAAACAATGATAAAAAGTACAAAAAGAATTTAAGATTATTATTAAATACTTTTATTGACCATTCAAAGAAGACAATGCTGAATTTTTTTTTTAAGCAATCCTTAAATAATTGACATTAAAAACATTAGCTTTAAGGACCTAATACCGTTATTTATACTTTTTTTTTATAATTAAAAAAATATATTTTATAAAATATTATTTTATTGTGTTATAATATGTCGTCATATAATTTTAATTATATTTATTAAAATTAATGTGATAATTTGTGTTTTAAATTTTTCATTTATTTCTGAAGATCAATCTCCGAAACGTTAAATAAAATGATAATTAATACTGTTTAACATAAAGATACGAATTCGGAAGTCAAATTTTCAATACTATTTCAGGGCTTCATCATGGCTAAACTAAGTTACAATTATTCGTTGTTTTTTTTTTTAGCCCTGCAATTTGGGCGAAACGTTTGCACCCCTATGACTTATATGATATGTATCAAATGTTTTGTTATTTCACATCTCCTAAGAATATTTATTAACAAATTTAATTGTGCTTAAGATGGTACCAAAACTGTGACACTCACATACAGGTTTTTGATGAGGTTTTTTTCTGAAAAAAAGCCAATTTTTAACTACCGCATACTTAGTCCAATTAATTCCAAATCCAGTGGAAATACGAAGGAGTATTTTATTTTTATTTTCGCTAAGCTAATTTAAAAAATAAAATAAAATAATTTTATTGACATCATTTTTGCGTCTGATATGAAACAAAATAAGTAAACAAAAATGAATAAAAAATGTAATTTGAATAATCCAACTGAGTGTAATCAAACTAAACAAAAATCGAGAATCTATATAATAAAACGTACGCTTCTGTATCATCTCACCCAATGACATTGATCACTTTATCTCGAAAACATTATTATATATAAACCTGAAATTATTAAATTATGTACTTCTTCTGCAGATGCATAATACGCCTGAGTTAAAAAAAATAAGACTCTAAGAAAATACTAAAAACAAATATTTCTAAAACGAAGTTGGAGAGAAAATATGAACTATGAACATATGAAATTATACATCCTTTTGCTTCTTAGTTATGTGATTTAGTGTCAGGATTTGATTAAAATAATAATTTTTAGGACATTTCTCTTAATTATTTGGTGATCGACTACCGACGAAATATGTTTATATATGTTTTTATAAATTTTAGGTTGATTTTTTTTCTTAAGTGATTCGAAAAGCTTATTAGTTCCAATGAAACTAAATTTTTCAGAAAAAAAAATAATTTAATATTAATCTCCCAATATATTTCTGCATATAACAGAGGTTGGTATCCAAATGAATTATTGACATTTTTAATGAAAACTGTGTGTACTCTTTATTTCATGACATAGATAATAATAACTAGTTCACTTAATACTAATTCAGTGGTTAATATTTTTCATGTTATTTCGATTTTTTTAAAAGTAACACCGCTAACTCATGTCATTTTGTTAGAAATTTAAATGCAACAACATAAAAAAAAATGTTTGAATCCTTTCTATAAATATATTTGTCATGGAATCATGTTTGAATGGTTAGAGTACAGAAGAGGAGAAGAGAAGTGTAGCGGTGTGTTGCAATGACGCTCAGACAGTCCTGACAATCAATAAGCCGCTGACAATCATTCGGCCAAGGATCAAGATTGATGACCACTGACCATTGGGCCTCCAGCTCCAGCAGGCTGGAAAAACCCTCATCGCCTCCTAGATGAAGTGAATATCCTAACGCCAGGATACCAGCAAACAACCTTTTGTCAATCCCAAGTTAGTTCGTTTGTCTTTTTTAAGGTCGTGTGTGTACGGTAGCTACTAAATGAAGCTTTACACTTTACAATATGCATACTGTATTTCACCTTTCATTCACATATTTTTAAAAGTTGCAATTATTTTTACAAATTACTTGATGTCCCATGCTGGGCTGGATATTATTTTTTCAACTACTTTTATTTAATACGTCGTTTCGAATGAAAGGGTCATTTGCGAAGACTTGTCAAGAGCCTTCTAAATCTAAAGAGTTGTAATTTTTTTTTTATCATTATTTTTTTTAATAAATTGCTAAATAATGAGTCCTTTAATATTAATCTGTAATGGACATGTCTACACTAAATTCCGTGGGACTACTTCTTAAAAATTAATCGTTGGATTAAAACAAACATACTTCACTATATATAAACATTGGTCTGCGTTGTTTACAAAAAAAAATTTAAATTAGTTAACTCAAAAATGTATAAACTTCATGTGAGGCAGAAATATGAAGTGTATGGAAGATGAAAAGAACTAGTTTCAATGAGACGGCTATCAAACTAAGATTTGATCTTTTTAACTAAAAAAAAAATGTTTTAAACTTAATATCCAATGCTCGAAACTTTTTTATTCAAAAATCGTTAGAAAAAGAACTGATATTTGTGATTTTAAATATGCAAAAACATAGCTTATTAGACTTACGGCGAAAAAAGTTCCAGAAATCATATTTTTGGAACACAAAAATCCTAATACTTTCTTGACCTGCTTTACACTATATGTCAAAAGCAAATGTTGATTCCATCTGTGTAAAAAAGCTTACAAGCTATGGTTCAGTAAATATATTTCGTTAATTTTTTTTTAAATAATAATAAAAATAAATTTGTACCGCTAAACCCCTTAATCGTCAGAGATTCAGTACTTTATAAGTAATTACTGTTACTAGACCAAAAGTTGTACAAGGAGGTGGTTTGGTCAAAATCATGCTTGACCGCTATATTTATCCTTCCACTAAGGATAAGCGGGTATACTAAGGATACCCAATTTATGAGGCTGGTTGGACCCCAGAAGGAACCCGACCCCACAGGATTGACTCATGGGAACAGTAATAGAATAAATGATTATTTGCCACAGTATTTCAACCTCGGTATTTGGAGGTAGAAGCAAAGCGCCTTACAACTGAGCTATCCCGATCCCCTAACACTTTTTTCTAACTTTTCAAAAAATTATTTCCCAATCATATCTCGTAAATCTTTCTCACCAATCGTCCGCATATCTCTAGAATCGGACAACTTACGGATTACATGTTGGGAAACGATGTGCTATATGATTTTCTATTCAAATATTTTTCTCTACAAATAATTTTGACAGAGGAAAATAATATTCTTCCACGTCCAAAGTTGTTATTAATTTCAGTCCCGTCATCGACGTTGATACCCATCGCGTGCAGATTGCGCGAACACCGATCCGCAGAGTGAGATAGGACGGAGGAGGAGTAATTAGCAAGATGCGGGCCTGGGGAGGAGTAGACCTTTCTGCACAGTCACCCTCACTTCACCAGCAGATTGATGTTCTTTGGCTCTCTGCCTCCTTAGCATGCTTCAGCTTGATCCGCTGTCGTTTAAAAGGTGAGAGTAACCAATAACTGTTCAAGCTGAAGGGTTTAAGGATATTATAGATAAGGGTTGAAAATGGAACTGGACCATCGCCTAAAAGCTAGGCCATATCTAGATGATAGTGTATAAGTAGACCCTATCTAAAAGGTAGACTATGTCAAAAATGACATTCCAAAATACAGATTCTTAAACAAATGCTGAAGTTGATTGGGCATAACGCCTTTTATGTACTCCAGTTGTTACAGATAATGACTGTTATTGTTATGTAGAAAAAATATACTTATAGATTTCTAATTTCAGTCCGGACTGACCATCATAATTATACGAAATTCTTCTCTGGAAGAAAAACTTGGACCAATCCACTGATTTACTAAGTCGTCATTACTTGTTATCAGGTCAGCATCGACATTTTCGATAAATCTATAATGGAGTCACCACATGCTTGTTGTATTGTGACCATGATGGTACAATGTAAGGCAATATGAAAATGTTACATAATGTACACTTTTAACAAGGTTAACAAAGATCCTTGTTTCACAAAATTACATACATTTTATTTAACCATATTATTATGATCTTTTTTATTGATATAAAAATTTGAGATAGGTTTTTGATTGAAATTTACTTGTCTGAATTGTTTTGCTTTGTCAATTGTAAATTCAGAAGTACTATATAGTTTGATAAAAACTTCATTCAGTAGTTTAAAATTTCAAGTTGACAAAGTGAATTTGTATGGTACCGAATGAAAAAAAAAATCTTTTTGAGGATAGGATAAATACTAAACGCTTAATAAATGATTTTATCAAATAGTTTTAAAATATAAACTAATGGTTAAAAAAAAAAATGCGTTATGAAAAAGATTCTATAGAAATATGGAAATTGGTACACTTAGGAAGATAAATGTTAGAAACTACCACTATGGTGCATTAAATTAGCTTTACTTTTGGAACTAATAGATATCATTGGAATAGTATTGTAATTTCTATGATATTAACCAAAATATTAATTTTTTATTGTATGGAAAAATCGTTGTTAGCATCAATATCGACTTTTAACTATTTATAGTTTTCCAAAATTGTGGTAAAGGACTTGATTTTTTTTTCACAGGTTCTTGGACTTATAGTATTATATTATAGAACAAAACAATGGTAAAATCTCTTTTATGATTATCATGGACTTTTCCATTATTATTTTCTTAGTAAAATTGATCTAACTCAAGGTTTGTTCATTTCAATTGAGGTACTTTACCTTGGACCGAATCTCTCTGCGAATAGCTCCTAAATCAAAAACACATTATTGCCTCCGAGAATTATTCTCCTTTATGGATGCTTACCGTTGATATTTATGGTCCTCCAAGTACAGCAGGTTCGAAAGTGATTTCCTGCTAATCCGGACGGTCGGGATTACGGCGGGGACAACCTCGCTGCTCCCTCACGCCGTGATGACAGGAGCGGAGTGATGAGCCCCGAGATGACTGGGATGACTCCGCCGAAACCTTTGTCCCCCCAGCTACCAGTCTTCACCTAATGGGATCAACCTCCGGGTGTCGCTGCCGACAAAGGAAGCGGTGGCTTTGCTTGCTCGCCAATCAGTCTCATTCAACTCTACTGCGTTTGCATAGCCCGTTTTCAATGGTGCGGCGGTAGCTGAGAAAAAAGATGAAGGGTTTTTGATAAGCTGACAGCATCCTGTGAAGTCCTACATACAATATATCTTGCAATCACAATAATGGACAATATGACAGCCCCGGGAATAATAGATTGGTATAGTTAAGTTTATAGATGGAAATCTTAAGAATGTGGTTGATCAATAAAATTTTGTTTTGTGTGAAGCAGAAAAGTTACCATGGTTCTATCGATTTGGGGCATAAGGACCAATATCTTTTTTTTTTTTAACATTTATTTATTGCTATTTACAACTGTACATTATAATACATTTAGTAAATCTGATCTAAGTTAAATTGGAGCGTTACAGGCATGTAAACTACCCATTGGTAGCACTCTGATGACATTTTACATTAGCTGGTCTCGTGTGGCCATCTTCTTTTCATGCGCCTCGAAGGATTGTCAAGAATGGAAGAGGATGCAAGATTAGAAACTAAGGGGTTTGAGTGGTTAGAGAGTTTATAATGGCAGGAGTGATATCTGGTTCGGGCTAGATCGGTTTTACATAGGGAACAGTAAGATCTTTATGTATGATTTTATTTGTGAAAAAGTAAGGAGTATTGAGGATTTTACGAAGGATTTTGGATTGAATACGAGAGGAATTCGAAGGTTTAGTGGAGCCCCAAAGCTCAACTTCATATGTCCAGATTGGCCTTATTGCAGTCATGTAGATCAGTCTTTTGTAATGTGTTGGAAGTTTAGACCGTTTGTCTAGTAAGTGCTGTAATAGTCGAAATCGACGTGCAGTTTCCTGTCTTTTCAGTTTAGTGTGAGGATTCCAGGTTAATCACTTGTCCAAATGTAGTCCAAGGTAGCGGATCTGTTCGACAGGGGTAAGAGTAACATCGTTAAATGAAACTGTAGGGCAGTCAGGAGGTTTACGACGAAGGGTAAAGGTGATTTGATGGGATTTGTTGGAATTTAGGACCAATATCTACGCACAAAATATAAAACCTAAACTACCCGATTTTTAGTCATTGAAAAATCAAGTCCAGTTTCAACAGCATATTAACAATATTCTGTTAATATTGATGATATTGGTGATAGGTTTAAACATAGAAACGAAATATGACCTGAAGATGCAAAATGAGAAAAATTAAATTTAAAAATGTTTTAGTTGACCAAAAACTACGTTTAAATAAACCATTTATCTCCTTCTAAAACTAATATTTCATTCCTCAAAACTTACGAAATATAGTGTTAGGTTATATTTAACAAAATTTAATTATCAAATATAATTTTTTTTTCATCAACATTTCAGTGGCCTTTTTCTGTCTGCAGGATCATCAATCCTGTTAGTAGTTACATTGACATTTTGATATATAACCACAATTTTTAATGTTTTCCTTAATTGAAATATTTTATAATGTATACTATTTTAATATATTTCAGTTTCACTATCACACTGAATCTACATTTACTTGAGTTCTGTGTGCTTCAAAAGGGAATAAACTCCTGAAATATATGTTACCTCGCTATCAAAACAACGATCTTCCGTAATATTTTCTGGCTTATAACAAATTTCTTATATGTCAAAATCCATTCTTATTATTTTGTTATTAACTAATAAAATTATTTCACATCTCATAGGAGTGTTAAATCTTAAGTAGTGTTGTTATAAATTATTCTAATTAAATAAGAAATATAGAATGATGGATATACACACATTAAAATAACAATATTAGGACATCTGTCCTACAAGTGTCACTACCGTTGTTTAGTCGTGTTGATACTGAAAATGAGAGAGAGCTAAGAAACATTGATAAAAAAAATGTATGAAATAAAGATATTAATAAGAAGGAAGTTTAACAAAAATATCTAATGCAGCAAGATGATAAATCTTCTCGTGTTAAAAACATTTTATACCAACTTAATTCATTTTAGCTTCGCGTTCGATTTTTTGTTTGAGCTTCAAAAGGGAATAAACTCCTGAAATATATGTTACCTCGCTATCAAAACAACGATCTTCCGTAATATTTTCTGGCTTATAACAAATTTCTTATATGTCAAAATCCATTCTTATTATTTTGTTATTAACTAATAAAATTATTTCACATCTCATAGGAGTGTATACATTTGAACTTATCTTTTTCCATTTTACTTCAAAGTAGTTCAAATTTAGACACTTCTGGGCACGTAAAATAATTTTATAAGATCGTTACAAAATTATAAGAATGAATTTTGTCAAATAGAAATTATAATTATGATTATAAACCGAGTAAAAATCTAAAGATGAATTTGTTCATATTGTCACCGCAGGCCAAGCTTAACTTTATTTGTAAGTTATTTTTTTTTTTAAGCAAATACTATTTTATATATTTTGATATCTATTATTTTATTGATAACAGGATATACACATTTAGCATTTTTTAGATTCATATACCTTTATCTTAAAATCGATCCCCACAATGCTCGTATAAGGCAATGAAAGTTGAACTTCAAAAAAATACATTTGTAAAATATGGTTCTTCTCAGATATACAAACTTTTTTTATTGTTTTCTACACTTTGGTGTCATTTTGGTTATTTCATGTTGCAAATTAAAAGAAAGGTTTGAATTAATTTTTAGCTTCTACCTAATTTTCACCTACCTCAATTATTTGCATTTGCATACTTCCTAAAAAGGTTTTGTTTTCTTTTATTATTAGACTTTTTTTTTTAAATTTATTTATTGACATTTAAACTGTATTAAAAATATATACCAGAATTAAATTTGATAGAACTCCAATAACATGTCTAGAGGAGAAGATCTGGAGACTATCTTCTTTTCAGACGCCTAGGAGGATTATCAGGAATGGAAGGGGAACGAGGGTTTGGGTGGTTGGGAAGTTTGTCATGGGAGGATTGGAATCTGGTACTGGCTTAATCTGCAACATATGAAACATTGGGCTCCTGATGAATGACTTTATTTGTGACAAAGTAAGGAGCGTTAAGGATTTTGGATTGGATACGAGGAAAATTCGATGATTTAATCTCCACCAAATCCTTATCTCCAAAGCTCACCTCTTTTAGGCCAGATAGTACTTATCATAGTCATATATATAACTCTTTACTAATTAGTTGAAAGCTTAGACCGTTTGTCAAGTATGTGTAGTAATAGCCGGAGTCGACATTCA
Source organism: Halyomorpha halys (assembly GCF_000696795.3). Classification (NCBI taxonomy): domain Eukaryota; kingdom Metazoa; phylum Arthropoda; class Insecta; order Hemiptera; family Pentatomidae; genus Halyomorpha; species Halyomorpha halys. Next base: position 890,824 of record NW_027110197.1, read on the forward strand.
ACATTTGCTTACTTAGTTCTCCTATGATCTATCACTAACCTTAATACAGCATCGAATAGCAGGAACTGACCATTTTTAATTATTCCTATACCGATAAAATTACACTGTTGAACCACTTGGAACAATTAATTGTATTTTAGATAATTCTCTATGTCGTAAACCCTATATGCTTTTCTTTTCATAACCTCGTGTGTATTACAATTATAGAAACATAATTACTACCATAAAAAAAAAAAAATTATACGACTTACAACCTGTGACGGGCCTTTGATTCCTGGTTAGGAAGTACTGTATCTTGACAAACGATTGTGTAAGGAATGGAGATTAAATTATTTATCATCCATTTGAATATATTAATAATTAAATTTGATGTTAGTTAGCTGTCATTTTTTATATTTATTAATACATTAATAATAATTTTCAAACTCAATATTCCACTATAATATTGAAAGGAAGATATTTTTATTTTTTTTTTCATTTGTTCATTTAATGTAATTTACAACTGTACAAAATAATACAATAAGTAAATATGGAAAGGAAGATAAAATTAGAAAAAACAAAATAAAATTGGTTTATTCTTTTTACCTCTTAAACCTATTATATTTTATTGGATTACTTGGTTTTACCTAAATAACAACAGCAAGCACTTGCTTACCTTTCTGCTGGGGTTGAATAACAGCCATGAATACCCTCCATACAATAAGAGCTCAATATAAAGCCAGGTTTAAGGTTAACTCCTCAAGTCTAGACGACCCCTCCCTATATTTAGATTTATAGTCTCCATTGAACTATAGGACATTGTATAATTAGAAAAGGCTGTTTTAAAAGCTCGCAGCTAAAAATGTCAAAGCGGCCATGGATTATTAAAAAGAAGGTTGGAGAGGGAGGGGGGCGCGATTATCGGGAACAGTTTTTTCCTGTCCTTTTAGCCCGCCCCCCTCCCGGGGAAAAAAAGGTTAAGATCGGTCTCTGAGGAGACATTTATTAAATATCCCTCCAGGCGTCCAGTTCCTACCCCTGGAGTCTGCGGGTTGGAGTCGTGAAGTTTAGTAAGTCGGAAGGTTTCAGAGTACATCTGAAACTGGCATATTTAACAAATTCTTTTACATGGCATATGTGTAATGAGTGACATATTTTACAGATAGGAACAAACAATAGGCAGCTTCATTGAAAATATTGCTCAATATTATGTTTTTAATGAAAAAAGAATCTCTACAGACGCATGGAGTTAGTATATGAGGAATAGGAAGGTTAATAGAAGATACCTATTATGAACGTGCTATATGCATGAGCACGAATAATTATGGGTTTTAATACTATAGTTGGCCAAAAATTAATTAATTAAATATTAAGAAATCATATATCTGTACAAATGTTTACGGCTTTTCATGTACTTGCGTCACGTTTCCAATATACAAAATTTATACATTATCAAAAAGTTGGGTTAAAATAAATTACATAATAAAACAAAACTACAAATTAGAATATTTATACGTCAAAAAAATACAACAGCTCAAAACTAAATAAAAGTTCATCGGTATATAACAACAACATAATAAAATGGTTAACTAAATGAAGATAAATCATAACTTTTACAGTTCTAATATGACTTTCAAAACATTTAAGAAACGAGGAGTTATATATCAAAAGTTATAATTTCTTTAATAAATTATGTTTATTTAAAAATATAACTTTTTCCTTGTCAAATGGGAGTTACGAATTTACGTTTTAAATAAAAAATTAATTTATCTTCAAAGACGTTCTCATAATCATTTTAAGATAATATTTTTCGAAAAGTGGATTTATTTACTTTTGATAGAAAACGCTTCAAGTAAAGTAGAACATTTTTAATTCTTATTTTCTACACTTTATATTATTGTCCTAATTCACTACCAATTCAATTCTTAATTATTAAAGTCACTTAAAAATTCATTTTTGTGAGTTAATAAGGATTTTTGTCGACTAAATTATATAATTGAATGGAATACATTTTAGGATATTTAATTAAGAATACATTTTTATCTATTGCGTTCTACATTTGAAAAAAATACGCCATCATATAGACTTGGATCAATTTTTCGGTTTACAATAGTATTTTTATAAC